>NW_011967176.1:251040-290034 GCF_000949405.1 Vollenhovia emeryi
AGTCCCAGTCTACAATAGAGATTTAAGCCCTAAGCCTTAAGAAATTGACTAATCAGTCCCAGTCTACAATAGAGATTTAAGCCCTAAGCCTTAAGAAATTGACTAATCACAGTCGCGCATTCTTCTCATACTTGACCGTGATTGGCCAATTTCTTAAAGCTTAGGGCTTAAATCATCTATTGTAGACTGGGACTCACAGTCGCGCATTCTTCTCATACTTGACCGTGATTGGCCAATTTCTTAAAGCTTAGGGCTTAAATCATCTATTGTAGACTGGGACTTAAACCGCGAAATTAGAGAGAAAGCTTCTTCGTGATCACCCAGCGAGAATATACTGACGTCGAATCGACGTCAATGGGGTCGAAACCACGTCCCACCGTCAGTTTTCGAAAAATTAATTACCTTTTTGGAATATTGGAATTTTTTTCTTGTATTAAATTACTACACGAAGAGAGAATTTTCTCTTAAGATTTATCCGGAAAATCGTGCGATCGTGGGACAACGTCAGAGAGAAGCCTGAAGCCCGTATCAGACTACGGATTGGGATTGGGATTAAATTGAAATTTAACCAATCACAGTAAAGTTTACTAATCTCAAGTTCTCAGTAACTTTTACTCCAGTTGGTCAAATTTCAATCCAATCTCAATCTCGATCCATAGTCTGATACGGGCTTTAGAGTCGCCACGGACCCCGTTCATCGTGATTGGCGAATGCGACACGCCCTCAGTGAACATTGGAAGACGTGGACATAAAGTACTTTAGCGGAAAAAATTTCTATGAATAACTACAAAAAATTGACTTGAAACAGAAATTTGTAGAGATGTTTATATCGTCGTTGAAACGTTAATTCTTTTGTGAAAGTATCTACGAAATAGTACCACAACTTACAATGTTCTCAAATCAAGAAATTATTGCACGTATCCCAAGTAGAACAACTTAATCGCAAAAACGTCAATGTGACATTAAAATAATGAATTTTCAGTCGTAAAATGATCGACATCAAGATTTAGTTTGCACTAACTGATTTCTGACATGCTGTTTTATATCTTACATTACTTCAATTTAATTTTAATGTATATTTAATTAACTTTGCTTTGTAAAACAAGATTATCGTTACAACATTTTGATGTCTTAATGATGTCACAGATAGGTGCTCTCGGTGGGCTATTTTGACGTCACTGTATTTCCCACATTTATGTCAAATTAGGATCCGAGCAATTTAGATTGGCTTTTACAGGAAAGGAAAAAGAGAAAACGTCTTTACCAGTATTGTGTTAAATAAATGTTTGCGTTTATGAGCCATTAGAGTTTTATTACATCGCTTACGTCAGTGTAGAGAAATCGATTTCAAATTTACTTCATAAAGACATACATATATGCTAAAAGTATGTACTAAATTGTAATACACAAACACGTACGCAATTAAGTACTTACATATGTATACATGTAATCTAGAAATATTCAACAATTACTTCCTAAGCGTTAGAAAAATGTACCTTGATAAACATCGAACTAGATAATCTCTGACTTTATAACAGCCTCCAGCATCCTTAATTATCTGATCTGTATTTCTTTAGCCAGACCGTGGAATTCTAAGTTAGATCGTGGTACGTTGATGACTAATGATTGTTCACACGAGTGTTTGACAATAGCAATTAATTTTCTATGATATTCTATTAAGAAATGGTTCTAGCCGCCAACTGTCCCACGATCTTTACCATTATTTTGATCTCCGATTGTGAAAGCGAGTTTCACATCTGTGGCATTAAAAATTTCAAATATCAATACAGAAAAGATGAAGAAATGATTATCACTTCTTGCATACCTGATATGTATCTGTTAAAAGGATACACGCTAAATCTTTATTACAATTGACGAAAAGTCTTGTGTTTGTTACAGACTTGTCTTAATATTAAAATCACTGTATCCACCGTATCAGCTGTCATATTTATAATCCATATATAATCCATTACGTTCCGCTGATACCGAACAAAATTAATTCTATGAATAGGGAAAGTAAGTACCTTAGGATATATTGAATTTAAATATGTAAGCTTTCTGCGGAATGTCAAATCTCAGTTTCTTTGTTCTCGTAAAGAAACACAGAGGTTCACGGTGATTGTTCGCGCAAATTTATTTCTCCACGTTTTTCGTTGCATCTATTAAACGTACTAAGCTATATTTAATTCGTGCCTTTCGTTTCGCGCTACATTTTCCTCGACATGTCAATCACAGCTTTTAGTTTGTGTCAATAGCCTAAACTACGCTTACAATTAGTTACGGACAAAGACTCCTGTAGAGGACCATACATTGATTGTCATAATTTTGTCCTTACCACAGAATTTTCTTAATATTTAACTTACTGTATTCAAGTATTAGCTGTATATTTATAATCAATTTATAATCTGCTCATAATCTACATTATGTTTTACATAATTGCCGATGGAGAAATAATTGATTCGTCGATCGAACTCAAAACGATGTCGAATTGACATCGATCGATAAGTCATATCTCCATGGACGATTCTATGAATACAAACCCAGTCAGAAATGACTCAAAAACCGACGTCGAAACAATATCGAATCGATGCATTTTTGGTTCCATATTGTTTCGACGTCGGTTTTCGAGTCTTTTCTGACTGGGGAACAGACACTAGGATTATAAATTATTACAAATATGCAAGTTTTCTGTAGAATATCAGGTCTAGGTCTCTTTATTTTGTGAAGAAACGTTGCGACGACTGTCAGCACAGATTTTCTCTTCCCTATCCGTTACGTCTATTAAATGTTAAGCTCGATCTAATTCGTGATTTTCGGTCCGCACTACATTTTTCTCGCCATATTACTCATAGATTTTAATTTGTGTCGGTTGCTTATATTACGCTTACAATTAGTTACAGAAGAACTCCTGTAGGCAAGTATATATTGATTTTCATAAAACACGTTGTACGGGCAGGAGGTTCTAAACGGTTTTAAACAAGAGAATGGATTCCTTGCGATAAAGCGATAATCGATTGTCCTATTCCTGATGTCAATTCTGTTAGCCTCGCATTTTACTTGCGATAGCGTATAACCCGTTAAAATAAGCGGACAATTTTGTTCCATAAACAATTCTATGAACGACGTTAGGATTTTACTATGGAACCCAAGTTCAATCGGCTGATGAATAACAGTGTTAAATCCTACGATTAGATCTGGTTTCACGAACGACTGACCGCGTACGTAGTTCTCATACAACTCTTTATAAAACTTAAACAGACATTCTTTCCGTCCTGACTTAAGGCTAACGGGTGATACAAGTGGATGTAATTCGGGCCCTATCATTACAATCATCAGAGATTCTATATCCATGAAATCTAGCAAGATTTGCCACGCCGAACAGGTGACTTCTTCCCTGATATTTGCGCCTACAACATGAATAACTAAATTTTTGCTTTTTGGAACATATTCTAACAATCGCGTTGCATGAAACAGTGTTAACGGACGTGTTAAATACTGCGAATATATAGCCTCCATAATATCATATTCCAAGGGATTTTGAAGATTCGCGTAAGTTTTTATGAAGTGCTTCATGTCCTGGAACGTTTTCGTGAAGGTACAACCTTGTTGCAAATCATGCATTTCCAGATCCTTTGTTTTCCCGTATAATAACTCAGAGCGGAAACATAATCCTAGAGGCGCGCAGATGTCATTGTGCTGAATACTGTCTATGTGATATTTACAGTAGCTGGCAGCGCATTTCCGACAATCCTTCAACAATGTATCATCCAGTTCCTGGCAGATGGCACACTTCCTTGAGAACTCAAACATTTCTCTCTCATATTTCTCCAAACTACGTCCCAGCTCCGTTTCTACTAGTTCTATCAACATTATTTTCTTCTGGTCCGACTCCATGGAAGTTGCATCAGGTTGTTCTATGTTGTACTCGTAACTTGTCAGCACGTCGCGTACAGCGTTGCATAAAGATCTATGCTGCTGCCGGTGGTACTTCTGATGCCTCAGACCACAATAGAAAATCATTTTGCATCCACCGCACCTCTTTAAACGCACGTTGCCACCAAACCGTTTGCAAACGTGACACACGGTTGCATAGAAAAAGTCGTTACAGTTTTCATAACTTTGGTTACTCGTTTCTGATTCCATGACTCTGATCAGTCTCGTTATATCAAGCGACAAATTCTCCTTCTAACGAGAAGTGTTGCACATGTACGTTTAACCGACCAAGTTCACCTGTTATAAACACGCACAGTGTTGGAATGTTTCTATTTCCTAGGTCGTGCGTCGAGGCGCACGCGTGAATCACCGATTTTCTTCTCGTGCTTTTAACTCTTTTTTCCAATGGCGCGTTTTGACGTGGTATTTGACAATCTATAATTCATCGCGTACGTTCCAAATCTTCAGTATTATTAGTGGCATTTACGAATACACCATGGAATATATGTAATTTATTCGCATTGTATTTATGCAGTAATTAAGTGTAGACGTTGCAATAAGGTCCCGTCCTAAGTAGAAACCTGACTTTATTTCTCCTCACTTTAATGATTCTTGCGGTGATAATTAATATACAGTTAAATAATTTCTATGTCTCTTTCATTGCGTCTGAACCTTAGGCTGGATTTAGTTCGTGTCCTCCGTTTCGCGTGCGCTACGTTTTTCTTTAACATCTGTTGAATGGTTGTGGTCTTGATAACTAATGAAAACGAGTTAACACGAATACGAATTTATTGCGAGATAGATACGGTATACACGTGTGCTCTTCACGACGGCTCAAGCACGAGTGAGCATGCTCTGGGCGGAAGGATATCGACGTTTGCTATTTGCGCATGATCGATAGGACGATCTAGAATGATCTGGATCATGGTGGAAGGGATAACATGGTGTGCCATGGTGGAAGTTATCCCTTCCACCATGCTCTGGGCGGAAGGATATCGACGTTTGCTATTTGCGCATGATCGATCTAGGACGATCTAGAATGATCTGGATTATTCGGGAACAGTCGATAGTCGACGTCACATCCGTAAATTCAAGACAAGGGCATTCCTTGTTTTCGCTTCTCTCTCTCTTTTCTTTGTCGCACATGTCTATCGTATCATACTGGCAAACATTTTTTAGTCCTATGCACTTCGTTAGTTTTGATTTATACTACCTTCACTTTGACACAGAAAGTCTCACATTCTCATCTCTGTCGGGACTTTTGTGTTTCCACCTTTGCGTAAACCTTTTCGCCGGGTACAACTTTTGAAAACTTTGTTACACATTTGTTAGTCGTTAATTTATATCAAATTAAGATCCGAGCGATTTAGGTTTGCTTTTACAAGAAAAGAAAAAGAGAAAATGCCTTTACCAGTATTATGATAAATAAATGTTTGCGTTTATGAGCCATTAGAGTTTTATTACATCGCTTACGTCAGTGCAGAGAATTCGATTTCAAATTTATTTCATAAAGACATTCATATATGCCAAAAGTATGTACTAAATTGTAATATACAAACACGTACATGTAATCTAGAAATATTCAACAATTACTTCCTAAGCGTTAGAAAAATGTACCTTGATAAACATTGAACTAGATAATCTCTGCCTTTATAACAGCATCCTCCAGCATCCTTAATCATCTGATCTGTATTTCTTTAGCCAGACCGTGGAATTCTAAGTTAGATCGTGGTACGTTGATGACTAATGATTGTTCACACGAGTGTTTGACAATAGCAATTAATTTTCTATGATATTCTATTGAGAAATGGTTCTAGCTGCCTATTAGGTGCCACGATCTTGCCATTATTTTGATCCCAGATTGTGACAGATTGTGACACAATTGTCACACCTGTGACATTACAGATTTCAGATATCGATGGAAGAAAGATGGAGAAATAATTGTCATTTCGTGCATACCTGATATGTATTTGTTACGAAAAACACAAATCTTCATTACAAGTGACAAAAAGTCTTATTACAGAGTTTTCTATATATTAAAATTACTGTATCCACGAATCAATAACTATCATATTTATAATTCATATATAATCTATTACTCTATAATATTTATAATTCATTATGTTCTGCTGTTACCGAACACAATTGATTCTACAAGTATGAATAGGGAAAGTAAGTACACACAATAGGATATATAGAATATAAATATGCAAGTTTTCTGAGGAATGTCAAATCTCAGTTTCTTTGTCTCGTAAAGAGACACAGAGCTTCACGGTGACTGTTCGTACAAAATTTTCTCCACGTTATTCGTTACGTCTATTAAACGTACTAAAGCTATATTTAATTCGTGTCTTTCGTTTCGCGCTACATTTTCCTCGTCAATTACAGTATTTAGTTTGTGTCAATAGCTTAAATTACGTTTACAATTAGTTACGGACAAAGACTCCGCCTGTGAAGGATCATATATTGATTGTCATAAACTACGTTGTCTGGCCAGGAACTTCTGTGCGGTTTTAAACTAGCGAATAGATTCTTTACGCTAGAAGGACATTCTATATTCCTATTCAAAATGCTGTTCATTCTTTCCATATCGCTTTCCAAATGCAACTGCGTGTAACCCGTTAAAATGAAAGGACAATTTTGTTCCGCCAGTACCCGCATGGACGGCGCCCACGTTTCCCTAGGAGACTCAAGTTCATATTGCTGAATATTTGCATTAAATCCTACGATCACGTCCGGTTTCTCGAATAACTGAGAGCGCACGTAGTTCTCATACAACTGTTTATAACACGCATACGCACATTCTTTCTGTCCCAACTTACAACGATTGCGGAGTACAGTACAGCTACGTAATTCCGGCCCTATCATTACAACCAGCAGAAATGTTAAGTCTAATAAAGCCATCAAGATTTGCCACGCAGGCCAGGTAATCTCTTCCATCATATTCGCGCCTACAACATGAATAACTAGTCTTTTGTTTTTTGGAACATACTCTAACAATCGCATAGCATGAAACAGTGTTAAGGGACGTGTCAGATGCTGCGAGTGTGCAGCCTCTACGATATCGTATGACAATCCCGAATCAGTGGGAAGATCCACGTAAGTGTTTAGAAAGTCCTTCATGTCCAGGAATGTACTCGTGCAGGTAACTTGTTGCGGATAACGCACTTCCAGATCGTCCGTTTTCCCGTATAATAACTCAAAACGAAGACATAATCCTAGACGCGCGCAGATGTCCTCGTGCCGAATATTGTCTACGTGATCTTTGCAGTAGCTGGCAGCGCAGTTCGGACAATCCTGCAACCATTGCTGATCCATACCCTGGCAGACGGCACACTCTCTTGGAAACAGGAACATCTCTTTCTCGTATGTTTCCAACGTACGTCCTAGCGTCGTTTCCACTAGTCCCATCATGGTCATTTTCTTATCGGCCCACTGCGTCGAAGGTGCACCACGATCATCCAAATGGTTTGTACGCAGTACGTCCGGTACGGCGATGCATAGAGATTTGTGCTCCTGCCAGTGGTGTTTCCGATGCTCCGGACCACAATAGCGGATCAAAGTGCAACCGCCACACTCAGTTAAACGCACGTCGTCACCAAACCGTTTGCAAACGTGACACATGGTTGCATAGAAAAATTCGTTATAGTTCTTACAAATTTGATCGCACGTTTCTGATTCCATGACTCAGCTCAATCTTGTTATATCAAACGACAAAGCCTCCTTCTAACGACAAGTGTTACACGAGTTATACGTTTAAACCAAGTTCACCTGTTATAAACACGCACAGTGTTTGGACTGTTTCGCTTTCCTGGGTCGTGCGTTGTGGCGCACGAGTGAATCGGTGATTTTCTTTCCGCGCTTTCAATTCTGTTTTCAATGGCGCGTTTCGGAATGGTATTTGAAAATCTCTAGTTTACATAATGTACGCTACAAGTTATCAGTAATATCATGCACATTTCCAAATACACCATGAAATATGTATAATTAATTGGTATTGTATATATAAAGGCGTCCAACATTGTGAAAGGCTGGTAGAATACTATAATATCAGTATAGTATTCTACCAGCCAGTATAGGGCTCTCCCAGCTCCTTTAGCATAGGTGTATGTACTAGGCAATCGCCAAAAATCGCCAAAAATCGCCATGCAAGACTACAAATTCAACGCTAGCGAATTACATTTTATAAGGTATTCAGAAATGTAAACGACAATATAAAAAAACGCGGAAATATTATTTCTCGTCACTTTAATTGGTCTCGCGGTGATAGTTAATACAAATAGTTTTCTACGTCTATTTCACTGCGTCTATTAAACATAAGCTCGATTGATACGTGTTATTCATTTTTCTATCAATCGCAGCCTTTAGTTCGTGTCGGTCGCTTAAGTTACGTTTACAATTAATTCGGATAGAGACTCCTGTAGATACCTACATATTGATTATCATAAAACACTTTATCCGGATTGAAGTATCTATACGGTCTTAAAGAAGCGAACGGATTCTTCCCGATATAGTGACTATCTATCTTCTTATCTAGGATAGTGTTAATACATACAATATTACCTTCTAAATTTTGTCGGTCGAAACCCGTTAAAATAAACGGACAATTTTGGTTCGCCAGCAGCCGTATGGTCGTTGCCCACGTTTCTTTAGGGGAATCAGGTTGCTTTTTATGCATAACCATTTGAAATGCTACGACCAGGTCAGGTCTCAAGGACGACGGGTCACGTACGTAGTTCTCGTACGAGTCCTCGTAAAACTCAATCGACAACTTCTTCTGTTGCGACGTACAATATCTTAGAAGGGGTGATGTATTTTCTATATTCGGCCCTATAATTATAATCGCTAGTGATGATATGTCTGTTAAATGTAGCAAGACATCCCATATTGTGAGCATGACCTCCTGCAAGGCACACACGCTTACAACATGAATGACATGAAGATCTTTGCGATCTGGAACATATTCTAACAACCGCATGGCATGAAATAGTGTTAAGGGGCACGTTAGATGATGCGAGTGCCGGGCTTCCAAAACATCATACGATACTTCTAACAATAAGTCGGCCTCAATACCCCCGTAAGCATTTATAAAGCCCTTCATATCCTGAAACGATTTCGTGTTGTAAACTTGTTGCGAGTAATGATCCTGACAGTTATACTTGCTCTGACTAAATAGACCTATACGATAATATAAACTTAAGGTTGCACAGATATTACTGTGCTCGATACTGTCTATGTGAATTTCACAGTAACTGGCAACGCAATTCTGACAAGTCTTGAGCGTATCACCATGCCATTTCCAACAGACGGCGCACTCCACTGGAAAGCTTATCATTTGTGCCTCATAAAGGTATAGAGGACGTCCTAGCTTTTGTGTCACCATGTGAATCATCTTTAACTTCTGTTCGCAGTACTCCTCTGGTGTTGCATCAACGTCTTCTACGCTGCAGGTTTGCAGCACGTCCGGTATGGCCTTACATATAGGTTTGTGGTCTTTCCAGTGTTGCTTCTGATGCTCCGTACCACAATACTGGATCCTCTTGCAGCGACTGCACCTCTTTAAACGGACGTCGTTACCAAATCGTTTGCAAACGTGACACACGTTGGCATTGAACTCGGCGTTATAGTTGATATTAATTTCGTTTCTTATTTCTGATTCCATGACTCTACCCAGTCCCGTTGAGTTATATCAAAGGACAAACGTCTTCTTCTAAAGACAAGTGTTACACGTATGATACCTATAAATGGTTAGGTTCACTTATGATAAATACTTACGCATAGTTTTGAAATGTTGTGATTTCGTAGGTCGTACATTGTGGGGCGCGTGAATCAGCAATTTTCTTCTCGTGTTGTTAACTCTTCAATGGCGCGTTTAGAACTGGTATTTAAATATCTATAATTTATCACGTACGCTACAAATTTTCAGTATTATCATTTCCGAATGCACCATGAAAGATGTATAACGTATTGACTTTGCATGTATTCGGTGATTAACTGTACACCGACAAAAAATTTCTGGATCCAAAGCTATTACTCTTCAATGTCTCATAAAATAAGATCAATATAGCGCCGATCACATTTATTATTGAGAAAGGAATATTTTAATCTTGAATGAAAAATTCTACAATCTAGGACAAAATGACAGTCCCAGTGAGAAATGATTCGTCGATCGATGTCACAACGATGTCGAATCGACATCGATACCGTCAAATTGACGTCGATTCGACATCGTTTCGACATCGATCGACGAATCATTTCTCATTGGGGTATGTATTGTCTTTTGTCGAATATCATGGTGCCAACTTTGTGCGTTGTAAGATGTAAGGAAAATTGTCTATGTCCTGTAAAACATAATGTCAGTAAAACACAACATAGATTATGGACACATTTTAAATTGATTATAAGTATCAGCTGTTATGTTTATAATAAATTTAAAATGTGTCCATAATCTATGTTGTGTTTTACTGACATTATGTTTTACTGGACATAGTCGTCCAGTGAGAAATGTTTCGACATCGATTGATGAGTTACTTCTCGCTGGGCGATTCTATAAATAAAGAACAGACACTAGGATTTTATATCACAAATATGCAAGCATTCCTGTGGAATGTCAGGTCTTGGTCTCTTTATTTTTGAAGAAACTTCGCAAACGCGACGATTCTTAGTACAAATTTTCTTTACGTTTTCCGTTGCGTCTATTAAATGCTAAACTCGATCTAATTCGCGTCTTTCGTTTTGCGCTACACTTTTCTCTACATGTCAAACGCAGCTTTTAGTTAGTTTTGGTCGTAATGTAAATTGTAAGCTTAAATTAAGCTTACAATTAATTACGAACAGAGAATCCGGCAGACAACTATAATATATAGTTTTTCATAAAACACGTTGTGCGCCCAGAAGGTCTCAAACGGTTTTAAACAAGAGAATGGATTCTTTCCGATATAGCGATAATCGATCGTCCTATTCAGGATAATATTAATTCTTTCAATCTCGCATTCTATTTGCGATCGCGCATCACACCTTAAAATAAACGGGCACTTCTATTCGACCAGTAGCCGTATGGACGTCGTTTCACTGCGGGGCTCAAAGTTCATATTGCTGAACAACTGTATGAAATCCTGCGGTCAAGTCCGGTTTCACGAACGACTGAATGCTACGTAGTTCTCATACAAATCCTTATGACACGTATACATACATTCTTTCTGTTCCGACTTACGGCGAACGGGTGACATTAGACCAATATTAGTTCAATATTGTTATTACATTGTTACATTAGTGGCCAATGCACTTCCAATACGAATCTAATATTACATAATTAGTATAGTGTAATATTTACATTTATTCGATGGCTAATATTGTCTTTACGTTGGACAACATTGATCAATGCATTTCTAATGTAACCAACATTTAGCCAATGTTTACCCAATGCACTGTGCTACTATATAGAGATGAGCCAAAATGTATCGGAGCGTTATGAATGACTTTACACCTGATGAAAGACGCTGAAGATATCATATCGTATTTCTTATTGAAACATGCATTTTATTGTTTTATTAATCATGACAATCATAAATTTTCAATCATAATAAAAAAATCAAGTGCAAAATGAATTTTTCTATCGGAATATATTGAACGTAACGATTATTTTCAGGTGTAAAAGCATTAATCACATCGAGTGGGTACTCCGGTACATTTTGGCATATGTACCAAACATTCGCCAAAAGTCGCCGCACAAGACTGCAAATTCAACGCTAGCGAATTACATTTTATGATGTATTCAGAAATGTAAATGACAATATCAAAAAACGCGGAAATATTATTTCTCGTGAGTTTAATTGGTCTCGCGGTAATAGTTAATACAAATAGCTTTCTACGTCTACGTGTCATTCACTTTTCTACGGCATCAGTCGCAGTCTTTAGTCGCTTAAGTTACGTTTACAATTAATGCGGATAGAGACTCCTGTAGACAACTACATATTGATTATCATAAAACACTTTCTCCGGTTCGAAGTTTTTACACGGTCTTAAACAAGCGAACGGATTCTCCCCGATATAGAGACTTTCTATCTCCTTATCTAGGATAGCGTTAATACTTACAATATTCTTTTCTAAATTTTTTCGCTTGAAATCCGTTAAAACGAACGGACAATTTTGGTTCGCCAGCAGCCGTACGATCGTTGCCCACGTTTCTTTAGGGGAATCGAGTTCCTCTTCATACATATCCGTTTGAAATGCCACGACCAGGTCAGGTCTCAAGGACGACGGGTCACGTACGTAGTTCTCGTACGAGTCCTCGTAAAATTCAATCGACCACTTCTTCTGTTGCGACGTATATTTGAGAGGGGGTGCTTTATGCTCTAATTCCGGCCCTATAATTATAATCGCCAGTGATGACATGTCTGTCAAATGTAGCAAGACATCCCATATTGTGAACCTGATCGCCTCTGTGGTACCCGCGCTTACAACATGAACGACATGAAGATATTTGCGTTCTGGAACATATTCTAATAATCGCATGGCATGAAACAATGTTAAGGGGCACGTTAGATGCTGCGAGTGCCGGGCTTCCAAAACATCGTACGATATTTCTGGGTCGGCCTCAATACCCCCGTAAGCATTTATAAAGTCCTTCATATCCCGAAACGATTTCGTGTTGTAAACTTGTTGCGAATAATGATCCGGATAATTATACTGGCTCATATCAAATAGATCTATATAATAACATAAACTTAAGGTTGCACAGATATTCCTGTGCTCGATACCGTCTTTGTGATCTTCACAGTAACTGGCAACGCAATCCTGACAAGGCCAGAGCGAGTTAGCATTCCGTTTGTAACAGACGGCGCACTCCTCTGGATAGCTTATCATATCTAGCTCATACTGTTCCAGAGGACGTCCTAGCTTTTCTGTCACCATGCCAATCATCTTTAACTTCTGAGCACAGTACTCCTTTGGCGTTGCATCAACGTCTTCCATGCTGCAGGTTTGCAGCACGTCCCGTATGGCCTTACATATAGGTTTGTGCTGTTTCAAGTGTTGCTTCTGATGCGCCGTACCACAATACTTGATCATCTTGCAGCGACTGCACCTCTTCAAACGGACTTCGTCATCAAATCGTTTGCAAACGTGACACACGATTGCATTGAACACCTTGTTATAGTCCCAGTCGCTATTAATTTCGTTTCTTATTTCTGATTCCATGACTCTCTCTACCCAATCTCGTCGAGTTATTTCAAACGACAAACGTCTTCTTCTAAAGACAAGTGTTACACGTGTTATACATATAAACGGTCAATTTCACCTATTATAAATACACATAGTCTTGAAATGTTTTGATTTCGTAGGTCGTGCATTGTCGCACTTCCCTACCGGAAATAATTCTACAAAATTCTACAAGAAAATTAAATATAACTGCCAGAATCTATAAAATTCTACGTAAATTTAAAGTGTTATGAAAATCAATATGAAAATGCTAGAATTGGAACACTTTTGTTAATTTCTGTAATATTCTACAATTAAGTAAGCAGATGTTTTAATTCTTTAAGATTTTGTTGTTTCACAAATTTTTAAAACCAGTAAAATTTTGTACTAATATGATTGGTTGGATCTGAAAGTATTAAAGGCCTTCACATATAAAATTCCGTAAGAACGTAAAACGTAAGCGTAAGAGAATCAACAGATTGGATTTGCTACTGCTTGCGTTATTGCCTTACGTTCTCGACTGCGATTGGTCAATTTCGTTAGACACGTAAGAATTGACCAATCGCAGTCGACTATTCATACGACTACGGCTTTACGACTTCTATGTAGACGGAGCTTAAAGCCTCCGCTACAATGATTCTCGGTTCTGTCTACAATGGTCGTAGTCGTAAGAATAATCGACTGCGATTGGTCAATTCTTATCGAGCGACTACGACTACGACCATTGTAGACAGAACCGAGAATCATTGTAGCGGAGGCTTAAGAATTGACCAATCGTAGTCGACTATTCATACGACTACGGCTTTACGACTTCTATGTAGACGGGGCTTTACGTGTCTGACGGAATTAATCAATCGCAGTCGATTATTCTTACGACTGCGACTCGCATTGTAGACCCCGCATAATGTAGAACCGGCCTTAAAGAATCACTCGGCGCTCACTCAGCTGATTTAGTTTCTTTTTTTTTCTTTTTGCTGAGCGCAGTCGAACTTGAACTGACACCAGTATCAAATTCGGGTATTCACCGTCACGTTTAGGTATTCACATTTGCCTGCCATTTTGAAATATTATCTATCACAGCGCGTATATATATATCAGATTTTCTGTCGGATAATTGCCGAGTATCTACGACGTAACTGGTATACAACGAAAGAATCGTACGTACTAGAGACCATAGACAAGACCGCTATCGTTCAGTTATTCAGTAAGTATACTTTCGTTAGAATGTTTCGGAAATCTGAAAAGAATTGGTGCTACTCCACCCAGTTTTGTCGATCGTTTTGTTCAATTAACTTAGATCCTCAATGAAAATATATAAAGTACCGTCGACCGCGTTAACGTCACGTTGCGATCGAGTAGCACGTCGAATTGCTATGATTCGTCATCGGCATATGGAAAGTCCCTGACGGTTCTACCGATTTTTATCTCCGATTCTTACCTCTGGCCGCTGCGATTTGATTTATCGTGGACTGTTCGCGATATCGCATTTGCAATTTTTCAAACAGTCAAACAGGTAAAGTGACGAAGGTGTAGCATCGCTTCGATTAACAAGAAAATCGTACGTAAAAAATCTCAACAATTAAAATGAGTGTTAATTAAGTCGGAAATGCTGGCGCACGTAATGAGTCCCTAATGAAATACAATGCTATTCGCCCAAAAAGGAAATAGTGGAACTAATGCTAGGAGTTAATTTATTTTGAGGTTAAATCGCATCGCGAATGATGTCATCTCCTTGAATTAGTTATTAGATAAAATCACGTAATACGCGATATAGATCGTGGATTTTAGCAGCATCGTTTAGCGATGTTTAGCCGATAGATAATTTTGCAATTCAACTTGGCACCGAACCAGTTAACAAGCCCTACGTGGACAGCAAGCTGGAAATGCATATTAATCATTTTAATATACTTTTTCTTTATTTACAGAAGAGAAGTCTATATTTTTGATAAGCTCTGAGGGATTTTACAGATATAATGGCTGCGCAGGAAGAAGAAGTTGTGGACGTACTCGAGGTAAGTTTCTCTTTGCAGCCTCAAATTGATTTATTGACAAATTCCTATAGTGATTTTCCTAAAGCCAATTGGCTATATAGTCTGTACGTAACTAATCTCTTGCCAGTTTGGTCGACTATAGATTTGCGACTTATTATTCATTACTGGCGCAATAAACCGCTACATTGTTGTATATAGTGTGCTTGTCTCTATTGTTCCGAGGATACAGAACCAAATGCTCAAATTTATCTAACGACAGAGGAAATTTCTTGTCACTTTTCCTCGAGTAATTTTAACAGAGACGGAAAGTGTTTGAGCGCGTTATTGACGATATATTCATTTTTCAGGAAGAGATGCAGACTCTCGCTGTGGAACAGCAGCAATGCCTGCATGAACTTCTTCCCGACTTCACAATGTATAAAGCTGACGAATATAAATATCTAAAACAGAATATTGGATATGCGCTTTGCGGATCGCCAAAGGGCGCCAATGATGCAAGTACGAAGGAAAGCTCTTGTTTTTGCAACACAGAAAATTTGAATGATACAGACGTAGTTGATGCAGTGAAGTACAAAGAAGAAGCGGAAACGGTCATAAACAAGATATACGAGAAGATCTGCAGTACGGCAGAAACGGATGGTGCTCAATCAATCTATTTTGGTATCATTTATAATGTAATATTCAATCATAAAATGAAAATAAAGCCTAAGAAGGAAGAAAAGGAAGAAAAGGCAAAAGCAGAAGTAAAAAAAGAAGATGAAAGTAAAAAGAAAGATGAAGAGGAGCTGTGCTTCGTAGTTCCTGTCCCCATTTTTAAGATCAGAAAGAAAAAATCTGAAACTGCAAAGAGCACGAAACAGGAAAATTCAGCAACTGCTGCTGAAGTGCAGTATGAAACGTGGTACATTGATGGCAGCGCCAGAGTATATAAAAATTGGGCAGACTATACAAAAAACAATAATCTACCGAAGTGCACTATGGTTCTTCCAAAAGATGGTGTTTATCAACCAGACCCGGCTTATCCATGTACGGAGGATTATTCGACGGTTTGGCTGGAGATTGTGAAGTCTCCCGCGTGTACATGGCGAGCAAAACTCTGCACTGGAATAGATATCGCTTCCAATGTCGTTGGAATTGGCACAGTTGGCTTGACTGCCGTAGGACTGTTCACGCCTCTTGCACCAGTTGTTGTGATATCAGGTAAATTGACTTTCAATATGCGTTCGATGCAAAATCAATTGGTCAATTGATCAAGTACCCTAACGTAATTTTGTGAAATGTATTAAAAATCTCATTCGATCCTGTTTTGTTATGATTTCATCAATGTTTCAGTAAAAATTTAGTGAAAATTCATTCAAAAGTAATAGTTTCTAGTTAAAATCAGTAAATTTTATATCTAATATTTCATAATTTTTTAATTACTTTTCAACAGTATTCTTCCCTTGTGTTTCACATTATTACATTGAATTTTATAAAGAAAGGTCAATAAGAAATCATAAAACCATTTTAATTTATCCCACACATTAGGCTTTGTTGCTGCTGGTGTGACTGGTGCTTGGACATTGGGCCGAAATTCCCAACAATTAGTAGATCGCAGTAGCCATGAGGAATCTATTCATATTTTGGACAGAGACGCACTTGCGCATTACCTCGGCATAGCCGGTACTACGTTTGGTTTCGGAGTAATTGGAGGATCAGCGATTATTTCCAACGCTGCTGCACGCGGTATGACAGTACATACCTTGGCAAGAGTAGCATTCAATACTATGCAAGGTGGCAACCTGCTCGTCAACGGCGTTGGCATACTATATCAGGGTTACAATATGTATGACAAATATAAAAATAAGGAGGAACCGATCAGTTTTATAGACGCGTTGAATTTGGCGACGCATGTAATGTTTTTCTGCGGCTCCGTAGTAAAGATTCAATTCGCCAGCGACATTATCGAAAGTACCCAAGGTAGAGTTATGAGTGAATACAAGGACAGCTTGAGCTCTAAGCGTCTCCGTAAAAAATTCAATCGCACTATGAGAAATGCTGCCGAAAATAATGTCTGTAAAATGGCCGAGAATGCGGAAGTGATACGCTACATAAGAAACCGCCAAGATCTATTGTCTAGTCGGTCTGTAACTAACGGCGGTAACCGGGTGCCGAAGAATACTTTACGTAACATTGAATGGTCTTGCGAACGTGGTAGACTAAAAGTCAATGGTATTCTATTGTTAGATCCTCTCGAATATGTTACTCGTCTTGTAAAACTGGGCATATTCATCAAATCCGACCAAAGTATTTCGCCTGGTACTTCACGGGACTCTGATGATGACGTTATTGTTGACCAATTAGCAAAAGTACTTTGTGAATTATTATCGAAGTTCTATGCAAGCGACGACTGCCCCAGAAGCACCAAAATACCAATAGTGCCTGACTTCGAACCGCTGTTAAGACAGATGAGCTCTATGAAGATTGATGAGAAATACTTAAAAAAGCTGTTTGAAATCACTATAAAGTTAATGAAACGTTCCAGAGACATGGATGATTTTTTACTCCAAATCTTTACTTTTGTCTGGCAGTATTGTAAAGCGAATTTGAGGCAGTGGGGCATGAGCCTGTGCACCCAGAGTTTTTCTGGCAGCGAGATTTTGAGGAGGATTATCCTTTCAATTTCCGAGGCAATTGACATGATGCTAGGTAACTTATTAGGTGCCTTTGTGAGTTATATGGACTCCAGCCGTTTGCACGCGTAAACCAGAGTATACATTCTAATATAACTAATAGGAAAAATGAGACTATAGCGCACACTATAGTTCATAGTGATAAAACATATTTTTTTTAATATATACTATAGTTGTGACTAGAGCTCCCGAGTACACGTGTACTAGACTACACGTGTAATCCGTGTATTTAATTTATCCGTGTTTTAACCCGTGTACACGGATATCCGTGAACGTGACACGTGTACACGTGTACACGAATATCTGTGAACGTGACACGTGTACACGAATATCCGTGTATGTGACATATGTAAACGTGTAGTCGTGTATACTTCAATAGGGAAATATTTAGAGAATGTTGTGTGAATGAAATTATGTGGCAAAATCTGGATGAAACTTGGAATGCTGGAATTATGCGTATACATATGTCGAACAACATATGCAGAAATAGAGATCTTTCAGCAAATTTTGATAATTTGCAAATAATGCTTTTTTTATGGTCAAAACTTTTTTTAATAGAGGTTGCGCATACACGGACATTCGAATACACGTGTCACATACACGACTACACGTGTACACGTGTCACGGACACAGGTACACGTGAATAAAGGTACCGTGAATCCGTGTACACGGATCACGTGTACACGTGAATCTTAAAACACGTATCCAATCGTAAGCTCTAGTTGTGACACAATAGATTAATATTACAAAGTTCAAGTATTAGAGCAGAGCTTTTAGCGCATAGGTTTATACATACATGCGTTGTTAAATATTGAAACTGTTTTTTACAAGTTATTAAATATGTTATAATACAATTGTATTAGTTGAAATAAAGTTTATATGAAAAGGCACACAATAACATCTTGCTCTAATTATAAATAACTCTTAAGAAGAAATCTTATGTATATTTATATTTAAAAACATCTTTCAGCGCATAAGGATACGTTCGCGGATCTTTGACACATGATGAGCAACAATGATAGAATGACGCTTTCAGCGCTAAATAGCGCTGATAGTGAGTTCCCCGAACGCACCCTAAACGTCGCAAATAAATGAAAGATATGTAATAATATAACAATATGTTTATGATATTTATTGTAACATATATCTAAGTTATCTTAAAGAATTCGGAACAATTTCACACCCTAGCCTTGATAATACACCACATATCATTCTGTGCCTTGTATTTCAATTTTTTAGATACTATACATTTTATATATGTGTCGTATGTCATCGAAAATTATGAATAAATATATCTACTTTATTTGCATTTTGTGGATCGTAAGGAATAACGTTATTTCGATTTAGTATGATACAGCAAAAAAAAGATCGAAACGAAAGAAAAGCGATATAAGTGCGACGATTCTGAAGTCGATTCTCAAGTTCTCAATTTCAAGAATCAGAATTTTATAGTTGCACCTTCACGTGTACTCTTTTGTACCAAATTTTATCAATGTAATAAGAATATTGGTCTAATATTGTACCAATATTAGTCCAATATTGCTAAATAGACAATATTGGCTAAATAAGAGAAGGCGTCCCACAATATTGGACCAATAGTGGGAATACTAGATTTACATTATTTCCCAATATTGTGCCACTAGGGTATTCATTTCTCGTTAGTCAGATAAACGTCAAGAATAAGAAGAGGGTGGAGGAGGGAGACATTTTTTCCCCTTTCTCTTGGAAATAAGAAATAATTATAAAATCAGCTGATCCAAAGGGCCATCTCTCCCGGGGAACAGGGGCCCGATTCTTGAATTCATTCGAAGAAGAAACTTATACAAACATTCTGCTCTGACAGAAAAGTTGAAAGTCGATTGGTTAAAGCCATGCGAGTAGCCAATCAACTTGCAACATTTCTGTAAAAGAGCAGAATTCTCGCGTACGTTTCTCCTTCGAATAAATTCAAGAATCGAGCCCCAGACGTCCAAGAATCCTTTCGCTCGTCCCCTCGGGGACGCACGGGGACGAAATACGAATTTGCCGCCGCGGCTCTCATGCGGACACCGTCTTAACGCGCGCGCGTGCGCGCCCGATAATTGAGAATCGGCACGCGACTCAGTCAGCTGACCTGTCTTGTGATAGCAGCAGGCTAGGCCGGACTCGCTCGAGACAGGCACGGGCTCTTGTCGCTGGCTGGACTTGTTCGCCGAAAACACGTCGCACCTGTCGCTGTGAGTATTCGCGGCCGAGCCGATTGACGCGGCCGCCGACGTCGCCTCGCTCGCGCGGGCGGATTCCGAGTCAACGTTTGCTCCGCCGGAGGCCCGTGCGTGCGAGAGAGCCGTAGTATATCGATCCGCTGGCGCTCAGCGTGCGCCATCGTCTTCCCCGATCGGGCGCGAATCCGCGGTGGGATTTCCGGCCGATTTCCGGCCGGACGGGACGCGGCCCGCCGATCGTGCGTTACGTCGCCGTCGGCGACGGCCGCGCGATCGATCGCGGCCGTCCGCGGCCCGCGGGGACGCGCCGCCTCGCCTCCGCCTAGCAGAAGACGGCCTCTTCGCGGGGCTACGCCTATTTTTTTGAACGGCCTGCTCACGTGAGCCGCGCAGCCAGCGTGTGACAGCGTGCGCTCCGAAGATTCCGTCTCGCTCGCCGTGACGATCGACCCGCTCTCCGTCCCGTTTTCGCTTCCGCGCGTCTTCTCGCGCCCTTCGTCCGCTTTAACCGCGATATATTCGCGTGTTCGTCAGATTCCGTCGCGGGGGAAGAGAGTAATTGCAGGGAGACGTTCGAAGTGTGCGGTTTGAAAGTAGCAGACTTTTTTGAATAGCTTACGATTGCGCTCGCACTCGCGCTTTCCCGATCGCCGAATTCGCTCGCACTTGGTGTATTTAAATTGAAGCGGGTGCTTTTGTTAAAATCTTTGAATGGGGAAAAGAGAGGATACGGTCGAGGAGTAATTGGCTGACGCGCGCGCGCACGATAAATTCGTGTATGTACGACTCGAGCCACGACGATTATGATAAACGTCAATTTATGCGATAGCGACTGGCTTTTCCTCGCGTTTCGCGACATTTAATTCACGAGCGATCGGTAGCTAGAACGCACTTAGAAAAGTCGCTTGGGTAAAAATTGTATTACGCTAGATGTAATCAGCGATAAGATATAATATTTTTAATATCTGAAACGTTCCTCCAAACCTTGATAAACTGCAAACTTTATTTGTTAAGAGATAATCGTGTCATGTGCGATTTAAATTTATTGAACTTGGCCAGAAAATGTTTACGGATACAATCTGATATTTTCTTCAAATCTACATTTAATTTATACCAATTCTCCTTGAACTCCGCGTTTTATTTTAAGACGTAAAAAATGAAAAGAAGCACGTAGTTGTTGAATATACCAAGTATTAGGTGGTAAACTTAGTTTCCGCGGTGTTTTTTGTTTAACAGACTCATTTATTTCGATAGCAAAAGCAAAAAATACGTCAAAGTATTTGCCCTCGCTAGCTATACATTTTTCCCATCTTTCTGGCAATTGCAATGAGTGGATTCCGCAACGATAGAACGATTGGTCTTTTGATGCAATCCATTCATCGATCCATTTTCGCACATCCTCGTAATTTTTCAAGTGTGTATCCACCAAGCCGCGCTGCATCGATCGGAACAAGTGATAATCTGAAGGAGCCAAGTCTGGCGAACCTCCCACTCGAGCTGCATCAGTGTTTCCTTGACGGCTTTTGCAACGTGTGGTCGAGCGTAGTCGTGCAAAAGAATAACTTCCTTTCCTTTTGAATCTTTCCCGTTGCACGTAGACGTTTGAAAACAGCCATCGGAGTAACATTTAACGCTGCAGACAATCCTTGGAGCGTTTCAGCTGAGTTTTCGTCCAGTAATGCTTGCAATTCGGTGTCTTCAAACTTCTTCGGCTGACCTGAGCGTTGTTTATCACTCACATTAAAATCACCACTTTTAAATCGCTGAAACCACTCTCGGCATGTTCTTTCCGATGGAGCACAATTGCCACAAGCTTCGACAAGTAATTTATGAGCTGTAGCTGCAGGTTCTTTTTTTCAAATCAAAGTAATGAAGCAGCACATGTCGAAAAAACAACTTATCACGTTTCATGTTTAATCAAAAGAAAAAAATGGCACTGTTCGCTTCAATGCAGCCAGTTTCAGATGTCAAAGTAAATTACACTCACAACTAGCGTCGTCCAAATGTGAGCCGCGGAAATCAAGTTTACCGCCTAATATTAAATACAGTCTCTTTTTCTTCCAGATAAACCAAGTGTTCAAAATGACGAATCAGAGTCTGCTGAAGATTGCGCATGAGGAGCGGGAGGGCAAGTTCGGATATGTCTATGCGGTGTCCGGACCTGGTTAGTTCTCGCGCGAATCCGACTCCGCTCCACTACGTGCTCTTTACTTAACATTTTTTTCTCCTCCCCGTAGTTGTCACCGCGGAGAAAATGGCTGGATCGGCTATGTACGAGCTGGTGCGAGTCGGTTATTACGAACTGGTAGGAGAAATCATCAGACTGGAAGGTGACATGGCTACGATACAGGTGAAAGAGCGCACTGCATCTATGCTTCGTCCCGTGATGTCGGAACAGCTTGAATAATCCCACGACGTTTAGGTTTACGAAGAGACGAGCGGCGTGACGGTTGGTGACCCCGTGCTCCGCACCGGAAAGCCGCTGTCCGTCGAACTGGGCCCCGGCATCCTCGGCAGCATCTTCGACGGTATTCAGCGCCCGCTGAAGGACATCAACGAGCTCACGAGCTCGATCTACATCCCGAAGGGCATCAACGTGCCGGCGCTCTCGCGTACCGCTAGCTGGGAATTTAATCCGCACAACGTGAAAAATGGCAGCCATATCACGGGCGGCGACTTGTACGGCGTTGTCCACGAGAATACCTTGGTGAAGCACTGGATGATCATGCCGCCCAAGTGCAAGGGCACGGTCACGTACATCGCGCCGGTCGGCAACTACACCGTCGACGTAAGATTTTATTTGTCGCGCAGTTGCATTCTATATTTTATGTCAGAAATTTATGTAAGTATGTAACACCTTTGTAGGATATCGTATTGGAGACGGAATTCGACGGCGAGAGGAAGAAATACACTATGCTTCAGGTACGAACTATAGTTGGGAAAATGCAACTTGATTTTTGGCGGGCCAAATGTAAAAGCTGAGATTATACCGTGGGCTGCAGCAGCTAAATTTAGAACTTGTAATTCTTGCCTTCTCTGTACTAACTAGGAAACACCGACAATTCGGTGCTAATAATTCAGTTTATTTTTTTTTATTGGTCAAGCGTGAATGTCGCATGCTGCAGCAGCTAAATTTAGGACTTTATGTTTTGTCTTCTCTGTATTAATCAGGAAACGCCAGCAACTCGGCGCTAATAATTCAGTTTATTTTTCTTCTTCTTTTGTTGGTCAAGTTCTTGAATGTCGCGGGCCAGCAGTTGCGTATCCCTGCTCTATTGTAACATATGAGACTTGATAGATTGCTTATTGTGAATTTACGCGTATGCAGGTGTGGCCAGTTCGTCAGCCTCGTCCAGTCACTGAAAAATTGCCGGCCAATCATCCTTTGCTCACTGGTCAACGAGTCTTGGACTCTCTCTTCCCGTAAGAACACGTTTGGATAAGCACGTTGTAGAAAGTATCCAGAAATATTTAGAACAGAAATATAAGTGTACGCGACGCATGTTACAGATGCGTCCAAGGTGGAACCACGGCTATTCCCGGTGCTTTCGGCTGCGGTAAGACTGTCATCTCGCAGGCCTTGTCCAAGTACTCCAACTCCGATGTGATCATTTATGTCGGTTGCGGAGAACGTGGTAACGAGATGTCCGAGGTACTGCGCGACTTTCCTGAGTTGACCGTGGAGATCGACGGCGTCACCGAGTCCATCATGAAACGTACCGCTCTGGTCGCCAATACGTCCAACATGCCGGTAGCCGCGCGTGAAGCGTCTATTTACACTGGTACGTGCGATGGGCTGTTCAGGAAGATTCTTATCAATTCACTCGCGCATAGTCAATGTGAATTGTTGCAACTTATTTAAATTATAAATCTGTTGTTCACGGCGTAGGTATTACTCTATCTGAATATTTCCGTGATATGGGTTACAACGTATCGATGATGGCGGACTCAACGTCTCGTTGGGCCGAGGCTCTCCGAGAAATTTCGGGTCGTTTAGCTGAGATGCCTGCTGATTCTGGCTATCCAGCATATCTTGGTGCTCGTTTAGCCAGCTTCTACGAACGAGCCGGAAGGTGCGATGTCACTTGATGTATAAAGTAGTCAAGTGACTAATGATGTGATCAAATAACTTTCTTGAAATCGCAATGTCACAGTGAATATATAACATTAATGATATCTACGATATTGGAAGAAATTTATATTAAAATGATATCTCTTGCTGCTGATCAGTGCGACTAATATTTGGATGTTCTTATGTAGAGTCAAGTGTTTGGGAAATCCGGATCGCGAAGGATCAGTTAGTATCGTTGGTGCCGTATCACCGCCAGGTGGTGACTTCTCTGATCCTGTGACCAGCGCGACGCTCGGCATTGTACAGGTACAAAGGACATCCGCTTATGAAAAAGTAAAAAAGCTAACGATAAACTAATTTTTGTTTTCAACGAATTATTTAATTTGCAGGTATTCTGGGGTTTGGATAAGAAACTTGCGCAACGCAAACACTTCCCATCTATCAACTGGCTCATATCGTACAGTAAGTATTTGCGAGCATTGGACGACTTCTATGACAAGAATTTCCCGGAGTTCGTCCCGCTGAGAACGAAAGTGAAGGAGATCTTGCAGGAGGAGGAGGATCTGTCGGAAATCGTGCAGCTCGTAGGCAAGGCTTCGCTCGCCGAAACGGATAAAATAACACTCGAAGTGGCAAAGTTGCTGAAAGACGACTTCCTGCAACAAAACAGGTACGATATATCGTCTTGCAATAGTTCTGTGCACGTTATAAATGGTTGAATGTTGCAAACGATTGAGTGTCACTTAAAGGAATTCCTATATTCTTTTCTGAATCTCTCTCTTCTTTTAGCTACTCGCCGTACGATCGTTTTTGCCCGTTTTACAAGACCGTGGGAATGTTGCGAAATATGATCGCATTCTACGACATGGCGAGACACGCGGTGGAATCAACAGCTCAGTCGGACAACAAAATCACATGGAATGTCATCAGAGACAGTATGGGCAATATCCTCTATCAATTGAGCTCTATGAAGTTCAAGGTGGGTACCTTTAAACGAAAGTCTGGCTGATCTTTTTGTAATCTCAATTTTAACGTGTGTATCTCTCTTTTTTATTAAAACTTTAATCTGAAACCTCTAGGACCCTGTCAAGGACGGCGAGGCGAAAATCAGGGCAGATTTCGATCAGCTGCACGAGGATATTCAACAGGCATACAGGAATTTAGAGGACTAAGTTCCTAACTTGTCACTTGTTAAAAGCAATTTTAAGATATTGATCGTTCTGTAACTTGGCTCTAACATTTAAGGATGTCCCGGTCCAACTAGTGAATTGCAGATAGCTCGCTAAAAATATAACTACAAGCAGCATTATCGATTACGTCATATATTATTTGCCGAATATACGTCACCTTTGAAAGCGTTTGAATGAATTGTAAATAAAGAAGCCACGTTGAAATCTATTATCATGCAGTGAAATATTGGAGAGAATGTCACGTTACGCTCGTGACGATTGTGACAATAAAGCGGGGACATTCTTAAATGCGTTCGAAGCGTAACATTTCGCGATGCGCTCCGCTTCCCCGAGAGTTAACCCGCTTGACTCGAGAGCAGAGTTACCTGTAATTAATCAGATATTATCGAAGAAAGTAATTTTATCCCCTCGCGCAGAGATATACTTTCGTTTTCTTTCCGCTTTGTTAAAGGTGCAAATATGCCAGGAAGTAATTCTATATGTTTTCCGTAAATGTGTAATATAAACGAAAGTATAAAACGGCTGCCCGTTTCATACGACGCGCGCAGATTAGGATTATGGTGTGAAAAGATACTCTTAATTACCAGGAATGTGGCACGTGAACAACACGACAGTTCTTACCTTACAAAGAGATTGTGAATCATGGAGTATTAAATATTGTAACATATAATGTACTAGTTAAGTGCGATGAACGATAATCGCAACTGTTATGTATAATTAAACGTATTATACCTTAACGTTATAAATATGATTTAAAAGTTTAGAAAAGGACACACACACGAATGTACACGATTACATTGGACAAATGATCAAGGTGCAGGGTCTTCAGTAACATGAAGATAAATATGAAAGGGATAAAAACGTGTACACACGATGTTCCATTGACTTCGATATCATTTCCATTGTATGATATGTAAAAAAAAAAGGATACAATAAAATTATGCACAAGAGGATCATGAACTTGCTGAATACGGATATGATGACGCCAAATAACTTCTCGTAGACCACTTTCTTAATAGTCTCCCTTTAATCATAATTATATAACAATAACCTCGCGATATATACATCAACGGTATGTTACATTCTGATATCTAACGTTTGGTAAAGTAAAATTTTGACGCTTCTTTCTTTTTCCACACAAAGTCCATCTTGTATTGACAAAAATATGTTATTGTCACATGTATGTCGATTTCAAAAGTATGCATACATGTGCAAGTATACATATATGTGTATAATTGATCACTAACAATTTGAATCCTAAACTCATTCTATCAGATACTCTATTTCTATAATTATGAAAACAGTATTAAAAATAAAAAATAGTCAATTAACTCTGCACGGTTCCTATCCTTCGTTTGTCTGCGGACTTCACGAGTCGACACAAAAATTGCTTCCTTCCTCAAAGTAACTTCGGTTGCACCGCTGTTCAAGTTTTCCGATAAAAAAAGGATTGTAAAGTTGTGTCAATATTTCGAAACTCACAGCCATGATATTTCAACATACGCCAGTTACATCTGTATGTCATAGGCCTTCCATGTAACAGTCATAACTACACGGCTGTTATACCTTCTGTTTCATCTAATCGTTCAAATACACAATATATTTCCAATAATTTTGAAAAATCAGCATATATAACATAATCACACAATATATGTATACGCACCGGCGGAAATGTGTGACCCGCACGCATCGATCAAGACCACGCGCACACTCTCCCCTGTAGGTGAGCTATATGCGGTGACGCGATAGCTTTTTCATGAGCTTTTCGCGGCCCGTTTCAAGAGTAGCTGCACGCAACTCGCATTATGTATCCAATATGTATTATTGATACGTGTGCATATTATTTTTACGTGTGCAGTAATACGGAGTGATAATTATTTGGAACTGTTCGAAATAATTAATTCTCGCTCCCTATTACTGCACACATAAAAACAATAACATATATCAATAATATTATATATTAAACCTCATATATTAGATATATAGTACGAGTTAGTCGAGTGCAGGTCTTCCTCAAACGAGACGTCACCTTGTCGAAAGGGAAGGCTGCTCGCTTCCTCGACGGAACCGCGATAATTAATTATTTGGAACAGTTCCAAATAATTATCGCCGTTGCTATGTTTGTGTCCCGTCAGTCCCTGCCGCTCGAGAGGCAATCTCCACTTTCGGTACCTCACCTACAGGCGGGAGTGTGTGCGAGACCCGACGTTGTGTGCGAATCACATAGACACGGACAGCATTTCCGCCAGTGCGTGTACACTAGGAGTCATTGACGCCTTCCCACATGAATTTGTGGGATATTAACACATTTATACATTTTAGACATATATATCGCTCATTTGCTACACAATGACATAACTGAAGATTTTTCAGGAGACACGATTAAAGTTTTAGTATATGCAACGACCTCTCTCCCTGTACTAATAACTCAATGAGGGCGATTTTCGAGCTATATTATTATTGCACCAAATGAGCGATGTAACAAAATGTATATTCTACATGTGCCTAAATTCAAATGGGAAGGCATCAGTGATTCCTAGTGTACATGTTATACTGTAGTACTTTGAGCATTGTACAATGTTTGATATGAATGGTCATCATTGAGATCTTTCTTTCCAAGTTTTAGAGCAACTTTCGCTTGCTCTTATATACGTATATATGTTTGCGTATCACTGTGTAAAATAGAACGTATTACTTGTTGAATAAAAATTGATATTTGAAACCAATAGCGAATTCGATTGCTCGCACTAGTGCGCACTGAGTGCACACTAAGGATTGTTTATAGTCAAAAGTCATATAATCAGATCTAACAGCACATTCGGCAGCGTGCACTAGTGCGAACTGAGTGCACACCAAGGTTTATTTAGAATCTACTCTTCTATTACGTCTCAAGTACATGCCCAAAAACTATTTAGCCAAAAAAATGATCCGTACGAATCCTATACAGATCATCTTACTGACTAAGAAGTATTTCAAAAAGTATTTTAGACAATCCTTAAATATAAGAATTGACTGTAAACAAACCTTAGTTTGTTTACTCACAATCAGTGCGCACTAGTGTACGCTGCCGAATTCGCTACAAGGCTCGTTTACGATCCCTAAATGTAAGAATTTACTGTAAACAAGCTTTAGTATGCACTCAGTGCGCACTAGTGCAAGCAACTAAATTCGCTATAAATTACACAGAATTAATGCTGTACTTATAAATGTGCAGTTATAACTTTACTATTAGAAGTACCCAATTTGATTTTGGAATTCAAGGTATTTTAAAACTTGATAAGACCGGTGCAGTCGCCAGGGAGAAAAAAAAACAAAATATCAGATTTCCTCGTGCGAGAAGAAATTCTAATATTTACAGAAAGAGCCACTGATTTGCAAATTAGAGGAAGCTTAAGGACTTAAATGTACAACTTCGGTACTACCGGCCGACGGCGAGTTCGATAACTGCGATCTAAATTGAAGATTCTCACGTTTCAATTGGTTAACTAATTGCTTCAGCGCCGTAATCTCCTGCCGTAGCTTCTCGTTATCGCGCAAGCATTGACCCAGGCTCTGATTAGCCACGCGCAATTCTCCTATGTACTCGCAGGCTCTCGCCAAGATACCTCCTTTACTCTGTTACAGAAAAGTAACAACGCCATTACGACAATGCCGTTTAAACGATCGTACAAGAATTTCACTTGAACGCACCTGAGTTTCGTAGTTTGCTTTCCCTTCTCCGCTGCCGCTGTTGACAGTGGTGTTAGTCCCACTATTGCAGTCCGGGATAATCTTGCCCAACTTTGTAATCCAATTGTTTATTTTATCTCTACGCCGGCGCTCCACTTCGTTGTGCGTCGCTCTCCGCCTGTCGTCTCTCTGCGAGAAAGAAAGATAACTTTTTGTGCACACTAGAGAGTAAATGAAGTATACGATATACCGATTGCACGTAAAGCAACGTAGTAATGACATGTCAACCTTTTTCATGCCGGGACTACAGTTCCTCGGGGTTTCTATCTGCAACGTGGCCGCTCTCGGCACCAACGATCTCGACGCCTGAGCTGTGGTAAAGACATCGTTGGCATTCCCGATTACATAAAACTGGCCGTTCAAAGGTGACGTTAGAACCTGTACAGTGTTATTCCCTGGTTGCGACACGGGCAGCTCTATCTCGTTGGCCGATTGTATAGCCGCCGTGCCATTCACCTGGACAACTCGGTACGCCAAAGTCTCTGGATAGCGCATCTCGTCCTCTCCAACGGGTTCCCCTGAGAGAGAGACGGAATTCAATGAAACAGAGGGGGGGGGGGATACAAAAACTGACGTTCGTCGGCACAGCTTTTCATAGCAGTCCGGTCAATTGTACTGATACAGCTTGCGACTAGAGGAGCATCCTGCGGGAGGATCTCGCGACCAATGAAAATACGTCCCGCTCTCACCTTCGTCCACAATCTCCGTCTCCTCTATAATGATCCCCGTCGTGCCGCCGGCGTCCTCCTTGACGCTGCAAAATCAAATGACGCTTTCAGACGCGGCACCGACATATCTGTACGCGGCTGCATGCTCTGTGTATTACTTTCGAGGACTGTGCCTACGTCGGTCGGTCCTATGGCGTAAGTTAAGTGCGCACTGTGCACTAAATGACGATGACCTTGAGGAGACCTCGGGCGAGACGGAAAGGATGGGTGTTCGCAGTGTCGGGCGATCGGTATTTAACGTAAACGCTACCTGACATCTTGCTGTTCGAGCTGCTGCTCCAAAATGTCCATCCCTCGGCGCCGAAAAAAAAAAAAACGTTTGAATTTGTCGAAATTCACGTGAGCTGGTCACGGGACACGGCAACGAGGTCATGTGGTGCGTAAGATGGCGTCGCGCGTCGCGCGCGTCATCCGACGGCTCGCCGACAAATTCTCCCCCTCCCCCTGCTCCGTCGGTAAATGATTACCGTCGGTCACTCCATGCGCCTCGGGGCGCATTTATTCGATATAAATTATAATCCGTATACCTCGGTCGCCCCCGAGTAGAGGGTCAATTCTGTATCTTGCAACACAGTGAAAATGCCAAAAGTGAGCGCTTTTTGTCTCTTTCTAAAAAGATCTCTTAAGCCTTGTGTCCACAATCCAAGAACTGTGTCCAAGTTCTAGTTCCAAGAAATGCGTAGCCAATCAATCTGCAGCTTTTCCATAAAAGATACAGATTGATTGGTTGCACATTCCTTGGAACTAGAACCTGAACACAGTTCTTGGATCGTGGACACAAGGCTTTAGAAAGAGATGATAAGCCGCTCACTTGAAAGCCTACCCAACAGCACAGATGACGGAAAGTCGACTTTCAGTCGACTTTTATAAGTCGATTCAAAAGTCGACTGTTAAAACTGACGGAAAGTCGACTTTCCGATTAAAAGTCGACGTAAAGTCGACTAAAAGTCGATTAAAAGTCAATTAAAAGTCGACGAAAAGTCGGCGTTTCTGCGGACATTCGTCGACATCAAGTCGACTTTCGTCCTAAAGACAGTCGACTTTTCGCCAAGTCATATTTCGGAATAGTCGACTTTAAGTCGACTTTCCGTCGACTTTTTGCTGTTAGGGTAATCTACAATGCGCTTCCTGCATCTAGAACCGTTCTATTTTACATTTTTAAAAAAATGAAAACGCTTAAAAAATTAATCGACAGTGTACGATTATACAATTTATAACATACAATTGATCGACTTGCACACATTTTTTAATTGGGGAAATTGAATCGCGCGGTTCCAAGTTCGCACAGCGCGCGGAGCGGCACTGTCGTGCCGCCCCCACCCCTCTCTTCCTTCCGCCATGATCCGCGACTTCCCTCCGCCAGGGTGGTCCATTCGCGCGCGCGCGCGTGTTCCTCGTTATGTTTTCGCCCGCCGGAATTTTGCGCGAAAACGTTGGGCGTGAGTAGTTAACCAAGTCGCTCCGACACGTGCTTTGCGACTCGCCGAGAGCCACGCGGAGGGTGCGCCGCCAGGGTCCGTTTCCGCCAAGATCGCCGAGACTTCCTCGAGACGCCCGTCAAGATGACCAGGTGAGCGGCGCGAACCGTTGGAGGTTAGGAGACCGCTCGGCTCGCGCGAGCGGTCTCCCGCGAGTTTCCCGCCTCCCACCCGGGGCGAGGAACGCGCGACGAGCTGCACGGCCGTAATGTCGCCGTGTGCTCCGATTTTTCAGGTCGAAGATCGAGCTGGGCGACGTGACACCGCACAATATAAAGCAGCTGAAATTGCTCAATCAAGTCGTATTCCCAGTCTCGTACAACGAAAAGTTTTACAAGGACGTACTGGAAGCCGGAGAACTCGCCAAACTAGCGTATTACAATGACATAGTGGTAGGTGGATGCCGAATTATTTTCCCTTAGGACCACGACTCGTGAGTTTCGCTCCACGGCTGTCGGTGGCTCGAGAAACTTCGACGTTATCCGCGCAATTCGATGGGAGTCGACTAATTCGGACGAAAATCGATTGAGGGAAATTCGCGCTGTGTTGCTGACACACGTTTCAAGATCGTTGATATAATTTTCAGCTTGAGTGAAGTATCCCAGCGGGAAAGGACTCGTCGCGCGGTGTCGAAACGATGTCGAATCGACGTCGAATTCGACGTTGTTTCGACGAATCGGTCATCGCTGGGTATAGATTGGATCTTGATTTGCGTGTCACGACTTTCAGGTTGGAGCAGTCTGCTGCCGTGTAGATACCTCGGAAAATTCTAGGCGGTTATACATAATGACATTGGGTTGTCTCTATCCTTATAGAAGATTAGGAATCGGCACCGTTATGGTTCAACATGTTTTAAACTACGTTAATAAGGATGGCAATTTCGATTCTATCTTCTTGTAAGTATGACTTTGTGCAGTTTTACTTTATCTTCTTGGAAGAGAGAGAGAGAGGGAGAAAGTATAGCTCTTGAATAATACGATCTGACATTTGCAGACACGTTCAAATAAGTAACGAGGGCGCGATTGACTTTTATAAGAAATTCGGATTCGAGATTGTCGAGACTAAAGAGCATTACTATAAGAGAATAGAACCGGCGGACGCTCATGTGCTGCAGAAAACGCTGCGTCCACGAACGAATCAAACGAATCATCAAACGGTCAACTAACAAGTAGTATTGTTCATTAATTTATCTTTTTCATAATTTAGAATTTACCCAAGTTTCCATGTTCTGTCAATAAAGTCATTTTATATTACATTCGCATGGTGTGATGTAACGATAAATTAACCTTTCCTACTTGCACCGTGTATTGCGTGTACATACAAGAGGAACACTGACTGGATTAAGATACGGAGTTGAAACGAAGAGTTAAAAGAAGAAGAAGGAGCACGACTGCAATTTCTGTACATATCATTTTTATTGCCCATCGATCTCTTTCTACTCAGACTGTGTTTAAAAAATATTGTACACGATATTCAAGCCAGCCTCTCCTAGAAAATTGTGGTGATTAAAACGATCACATGCATGCTAGAGAATATATTTGTAAGAAACAAGAGTGTGTTGCGTGTACAAGAAGAACACTTGACTGGATTAAGATACGAAGTTGGAACAAAGAGTTGAAAGAAGAGAACAGTATACAAAAGATTTTCCGACGAAAGTAGAAAAAAAAACAGCACGACTGCAGTTTCTGTACATATCATTTTTATTGTCCATCAATCTCTTTCTATTCGGACTGTGCTTAAATAAGTTGTACACGATATTTAAGCCGGCCTCTCTTAGAAAATTGTGGTGATTAAAACGATTACGTGCATATTAAAAAATATATTTGTAAGAAACAAGTGTATTGCACATTGGATATTTTACATATCAAAAATTGTCATGTAAAATGAACATGGCAGGAACAAGTGCACGCGCGCGCGGAGAAACGTGCAAAGAAAAGTTTCAATTCGCTATCTAACGTATGGTGTTTCATAAATATAATCGTAAAAGTACAGTTTTACATATTAAAAAAAACAGAATAAATAAATGCTAACTATTTTTGCATATGTACAGGACGTTTGTCATTAATATATGGTCAGATATCGGATTTAAAACATCTTACGTTCTAATTCGCTTTAGATAATGCCGCACAGCACGACGATATATAACATCAATGTGACAACAGTGATATCTATTGTAGCTAATACGGTAGAAAATCACTAGTTTAAAGCATTGTCTATTACACGCCTAATCCCTGGAATATTACAAAATATAGTTAAGCCGCTGAAAACGAATAACAGACATTTAGTCGCGTTCAGATATAACTGTATTCGCTGTATAAATATGTGTGGCTGCAACAGACTGAAGTACATCCGCTTGTTCTAGATCGGTATATATATATATATACCGATATATATATATTTTTTAACAATAAGTTTTTTAAATATTGGACAGTTACAGTTCCAGCAACTCTTTTATCCTTCTGGCACAAAGCTCTGACCCTTCCATTGCTTCTTTCGAAGCCTATAAACAAAGTAATACAATGAAATGTTACGCAATAGCACAATTGATCAATATACAAGAAAAACGAAAGTTTCACCTGTAAAAGATTGAGAAATCCATGTGGCAAACCCGGCAAAATATCCAGCGTAACTTTATTGCCAAGCGAGCGGAGCTTCCTCGCCAACATGACGCAATCGTCGAGAGTAGGGTCAAGATGTAACGTCTAGGAGCAAATTAGTACATATAGGATATTCTAAATCTCTCGATCTTGGCAACAGGCTAAAGTACATGACGTTTTACGTTATCAGATTGTATTAAATCGAACAAGAATCCAAACAAGTACCAGTATCTTTATGGGCGGCAAATTAGCTAGCATGTTATCTGGCGCGAGATAAGGGCTTAAGAAGGGATCCGACGGTATCGCAAAGAGAAACTCGTCCGAAGAGATGGTGTTCTCCATATTGAGTTCCCTGCTGTCCTTGCTACTCCTTCTGCCGAAGGACCACCCGAACAGGGACCACGATTTGTTACTTTGTCCCGAATTGTTGCCATTTCTACTAACGCCGCCGTTCCTCGCAGCGGACGACGTTGAAGCAAGACCGGAATTTCTGTACATGTTTAAAAATCTGCTGATATATTCTCGAGACTTCGCTTGCGTTTTCGGACTCTCGGTACCTGCTGCATAAAAAGATTTTTCAAAATGTATACTCGAGATGTATAGGTATACGTATTGACGAGCATGTGGCTGAGTTGGTGTGCGTACCATCGACTTCTGTTAAGCTGACAGAATTTAACGTCGAGTCAGATGGAAGGGACATCAATTTCTGAGCATCGTTGGCACCCTCTCCGTTTGGGCTCAGGGCTAACGCTATAAGGTCACTTTCGCTCACTTCTGCAAAAGACTCTGTATCCGACTTGACGTCTTCACCATTCTCGTGTTCCCTGCCACACACATAAATTATGTGGAAAAATGTAAACGTTTTCATTCTATCAGCTATGAAATACGTATACCGATGTGAAAGTATTTAGTCGTGCGCTTTCTGAAAACAAGTGAACTAAGATACGATAGAATTCTCATTGAAATCTTACTTTATCGGTTTCTTATTCTCAGACACCGCATAAGCTTTCAAGCATCGTAGCATAAAACCGAACGGTAGTAACGGATCCGTGAGACAGAGCATACGAGAGGGCGACGGGACGAATTCGATGCGTACCGGTGTATACGCCATAAAAATACCGTCTGGCTTTCTTATGTTTAATTGCATACATTTCAAAGTGGTACCTAGGTTTAAGTTCCCACCTGCAGAATCACCTGTCAAGACATCAATTATAAGACTCTCCGAGTTTGTCCGACCGACGGAAAGAGACAGCGTCAAAGATAGATTTATTTTTTGTCTTACCAACAAGTATCACTTTTTTCGCTGTACTTCCGAGCAAGGTGTTTGCATGCTTCAATGCCCACGCATAAGCGTACAACACCTCTTCGAGCGCGCGAGGATAGGGTGCCTCTGGGGCTAGACTGTAATCTATGCTCAAGATTGGCACGCCGAGCGTCATGGTCCAATTTCGTAGGTACATTTCGTGCGATCGTGACGTCTGCGACACGAACCCGCCCCCATGAGTATGAATGATTAGTTCGTCGCATAGACCACGTAATTCTCCTCCTATACCGCCGGAACCAACCTTGGTAGTGAGAAAAATATTTATTCAACAAAATTCTCTAAGTCTATTCTACCCAATAAATGCATGATATTAAACGCAAATTAGTGGCATAATTGTACCGCTTTTAAACTTTTACATTAACTGCGTTTGATAAACATTGAACACACCATCATGTGTCTGTTGGGTAAATTTTACAACGTACCAGGTCTGCCGGTTAATAATTCTTAATTTTTTTCATTAAAAAACCAAGTTTAATTTGGGAGAATGTTTATATGAGAGTTTATAACGGAATATAATCAGTTAAATGAATCGTACAGTACTTTCGATGTTAAGTTAGAGTTACCAAAAAGAAGTGCAACTGTAACTTCGTTACAAGTAACGAGTTACTTCCCAATCCTGCTAAAGAGCCACGACAGGATGTTAGTGTGTAAATATTACTCGTTTCAAATTTATTATGAAAAATATTACCTCAGCCAGGGTTTGAACCTGGACCTCCCTCGCGCTCTAAGACTGTTTATTGCGACGAATATTTCCACATGCCTCGGTTGTCGAATTGGTGAGACGCCCGCCTAGAGTGTAGGGAGGTCCAGGTTCAAACCCTGACTGAGGTAATATTTTTCGCAATAAATTTAAAACAAGTAATATTTAGACACTAGCACCCTGTCATGGCTCTTTAGTCCTTATTCCTTCAAATTTGTGTTTACCACAGCAGAGCCTTATGAATTTTATTAATATTAATTTTATACTTTATGTACCATTCCCAGACGCCGTTTAGAGCTTAGCAACCTAACGTGGATCGGTTTCTTCCCGACGTGACTATTTGGTATAGGAATCGAAACGGTCCCGCCATCCAAAGTAGGGAGAATTAATTCCTCGGGCGGGATAGATATTACCTGGTTGATTGCTAAATTTGAGGTGTTCATCATGTTCATTATTGCTGAAAGGCAGATCAAAGAAATTTCATTGATTCGATGTACAAGTGAGATCATTTAAATACATCTAAACGGCATAGCTTTTCAGACGCGGAACATTCGACGTGTGCTAAATATTCTTATTTACGAGTGACAATCACTTTCTTCGCCAGTAAGTAAATAACATATTCGACCGATATTATTCAACTGGTTATAATTTTTAATTAAGAGAACTTGTCGCGAAAAATACTACCTCGGCCAGAGGCAACAAGTTGTTTTAGTTAAAAATTACAGTTGTGCCGAGTAACAGTGCTCCATTGTTCCTAATTGATACCTTTAGTCATGCATTTCCTCATTTCTTACCGGATTCGCTCAGAAACCAAAACGCCTGGCAGAAAGAAATGTCAGCGGCCTGAGATATACTAACAATACGACGCGCTCTTGCTTCGGGATCCAATAAATACTTGACGGAATTGGTACAGCGTCCTAATAATGTACCATTGCTGTAGTACATCTCGCTGAAGGATGCCATAAAGAACGACAGCGTTTTTAACACCTGTCTTAGGCTGTCGCAAAACTGAAAGAAGGGCATTTTTTAGACACATTTCTCGGACAAACTTGACTCAAGTACGAGTGCCGTGTACACTGCCTGCTAATACCTGAAAGCCCAAGCACCTGCCGTAAAAGCAGTACTGATTAATATTCTGCGCGTTAGTCAGAAGATCTTCTATACTGTATTGCTCGAGTGGAAACAGTGACAGCTTTCCGTCGCTCATCACTTCCGTGCTCCATGTGTACATCATCTTCAGCTGCTGCAAGCACGTATAGAGCGACGCCAATAGCTGGGAGCACGCTTCAATCTCTCTGAAAACCCAGATCGAATCAGTCCATCGCATAGCAGGGGCAAACGTGGAGTTCTTTTTACGCGACGTATATACAAAATTACTTCATGTAGTAGCTCTTGCGGAAGAAGACGGAGTCCTTGTGATTGTACATCTGCCGGCAGATCAGGCCGGAATACATTATACACTTGTCGACCAACGAGAGGAAGCTCCGGTACCCGTTCCCCGGCGTCTCCTCGTCGAAGTCGAAGTGCGGCGCGAACCTGGCGATCTCCCGGTACAGCGGCTGCAGCTGCGTCAGGTAGTCGAGGATCGCGAGGAGGGCGGCCCTGATCCGCACGCCGTTCTTGTCCTGGTGGGCCGCGAAGTACTCGACGTTGGCGCGGCACAAATCGCGCAGCGCGCCCCACTGCAGGGGCTCGAAGTCCTCGAACGGCCTCTCGAAGTCATCGTTGAACGTCGACATTTGGAATTCGGAATCTCCGAGCGATTGCAGTGTCGACTCTCTCTCTCTCTTTCTCTCTCGCCCGTTGCTCCTCGCGTCGGAAGCTCGGGCGATCAGCCGCCGACAATCTAACGGTCAGAACAAACCTTGACCCTGCCGCGCATCCCAGGGGGTCCCGGGTGACTACCGATCGCACGACGCGAACCTCCGGCGTGACATGACGGACTACGGCCTCGCGCGGCGCGGTAGCGGCCCTGCGTCAGCGGCAGGCACGACGTGCATCGTCGACGAGGTTAATCCGCGGGTGTCTGGCCTCGAGACGCCGCTACACCCCCGCCCACCAAAACGGACCGAAGGACTCCCGCGGGGAGTCAGCGACGATCGCGATTCACGCTGCGCTGCCGCGACGCTGCGATCGATCCCCGAAGGGGCGCGTAAAGTGATCGCCGGGGCCGCTCGACAGACGCCGCCGATTACGAATGACTGCGATGCGACGCGCGGGCTCGCGAAACGAGACCGCGCTCCAGTTTTCTTCTCCCCGACGCGTCCCGCTGTCGGCCCCGCGACTGTCCCGCGTGTGCACACATTGTGCAAGTACGCGTCAGATGAGTCAGAACGGGCGGCCTTAACGGGAAACGGAATGCGCAGTAAAGTTTCTCGGTCGAGCGGGGAAAATCGACGGGAGCTCGCGTTAGATAAGAGTCGCGCGCGTGGACTGTATTTCTTTTTTATTTATGCATAAAAAAGCGCCGGGGTCGACGATACAAAGGGTTCTTTGAGATCGAGATACTCTCCGCGCGGCAGAAACGTGACGCTCTCTCTTATCGTTCCCCCCGTCGCGTGTTTACTCAATTGAACGATAATCCAATGGGGATTTTAATAGTCCCACACAGCAAAACAAGTTTCAGAAAGCTTTACGAAAGATAACTTGGAAATTAATATTGAAATGTAACATTGAAATCATTCAGAAGTATATTTCTGAAACGTTTTATCGAAATCATTTATGATCCTTGTCACTGAAATATTTCAGAAATATTACAAAACATTTATTCAGAGAAATATTTCGTACGTAATCTCTAAAACATACGTTATTGAAAGCTATCCAACATATAACTTGGAAATTAATAGTGAAATGTAAGATAGAAATCATTCAGAAATATTTCTCTGAAATGTTTCTATTTCTCAGAAATATTACGAAACATTTCAGAGAAGTATTTCGTACATAATCTCTAAAACATATATTATTGAAAGCTATCCAACATATAACTTGGAAATTAATATTGAAATGTAATATAGAAATCATTCAGAAATATTTCTGAAGCATTTAAGAGATATTTCAGAAACATTTATGATATCTCATCTACGCGGACATTTCATGTATCTGAAACATGTCTGAAATATGTTTTTGAAAGGTTTCATATTTCATTGACAGCTTTTTGAGAGCTTTCTGAAATATTTCG
>NW_011967176.1:291249-311373 GCF_000949405.1 Vollenhovia emeryi
TATAATCTTTGGGATTGTCCATATCGAATCTGACACCCTGTATAAATAGGAAGAAACCGGTGAACACAGAAGATGACGATAATAAATTATATTGTAACAAATAAATGAGGAAAATCTCCTATTATGAGACACGCTCCTAATACGAGATAGCAGGATGTTTGCTAAATTAATAGGCATCATCTGTTGGTTTCATCGTTAATTTGTTGCGCTTGGAGTGAAGTCTGTTTGGTGGAAAATTCATTGTTAGATCGTGTAATCGTTGCGAAATAAGGTTTGCGATTGAATTTGGATGTTGAAAATCTGCTGTCTCATAATAGAAGACTTTTCTCTAATAATGCAAGTCCCCTATTATGAGATAAACTCCTAATATGAGATAGCAGGATGTTTGCTAAATTAATAGGCATCGTCTGTTGGTCCCACCATGAATTTATTGCCCTTAGTTTAGTGGAAAATTCATTGTTAGATCGTGCAATCGTTGCGAAAAAGATTTGTGATTGAATTTCGATGTTGAAATCTGCTATCTCATATTAGAAGCCCGTCTCATAATAGGAGACTTTCCTCTAATAATGTAAAATCCCCCATTATGAGGAATTGTGTGCCCTAAAATCTGAAAGCGGTCATAAAAAGTGGTGACAGTCGAATCGAATTAGAGTCTTCGGAAAAAGATTCCACGATAAATATAATTAATATTAATACGAAGTGAATTAACTTCACCTTTAATACTTAATTAGCATTAAATTTTTTATCGGTCTGACTAATAACATCAATTCTAAATATATATTTTTAACGTCAAATATTTCTTGAGATACGATTATATGGAAATTCACTCGAGCGAACAATAGGATAGGTTGCTTGGACAAACAACAGCGATGACACACCGAGTCTTAATGTGAAAGAGTTCATTAATGAGAGAGACCTAGTTATCATGTCACGAGAGATAAGAGACACTCAAAAAAAGACACGTGGCGACAGTCTGGATAAAAAACCAGTTTGGTATTTAATTTTTTTTTCAACTGTATCCGGACGGCACAAAGAGAATCCAAAAAGAGTTTTTTCTACATTCCCGAATTATGAAATGAATTTCCATTTCCATCCCATTTCTGTTCTAAATCGGTGGAACTTTTACGTCACGAATTCTTAGCTTATTCTCGGATAGAGAAGAAGTTCTTTGCATTCGGTACAACTTGTATTGAGGAATTTACTTCATCAAAAGTCAAAAGGTATATTTCTAGGGAGATAATTTAAAAAAGATTTTTCTTTAAATTAAATTAGCGTAATCTACGAAATGAATTGAAAAGAATCCCTTTCCAGCAGCTTGAAAAGGATTCCGTAGAAATATACCTTTTAATTTCTCATGGGAGTAAATCCTGAATACAAGTTGTCGACAATACAATCTTTTTTCTATTTATAAGGATCGCTCGTACGAGGGTCATTTGATAAGTTCGATAAATTTCTAAGAGTTGACACCACAATCCATTTGGCGACGGGTTGCCTGGTAAGTTTCATTCTTCAAACCACCCCAAATTTCAGCTAGAAGTGATATATTGTTCACGTTCGGTAGTCGTTTGAAGCGAGCGGTTTGCCAGTTGTGACAATCGAAAAAAAAACGAATTTCGTGCAGAATTACACGAATTGGGTTTCAAATTGGTTGCCCATCCACCGTATTCTTAGGATTTGGCCTCATGAGACTTCTTCCTGTCCCTAAACTTCACTGGATCGATGGGAAGAAATTCTCGTGAAATGAGGAAGTCATCGTCTACGTCAATGAGTGTTTTGCCGTTAGCTTCAAATGATCGAACGTGAAACCACGCGTCACTTCTGGCTGAAATTTGGCCTGGGGTGGTTTAAAGAATGAAACTTACCAGGCAACCCGTCGCCAAATGGATTGTGGTGCTCTCTAAGAAACTCTCAGACATTTGCGAAACTTATCTCGTACTATTTCGGTATTATGATGATCGAAACTTCGATATCACGTCACGTTATCTGCCCCAGTAACCTGCCAACTAACAGTTGCGTAACATCAATATTATAATTTTCTACTCAGCAATACAACCGTTACATACAACACGCGTTATATTAGAGGAAAGTCCTCTATTATGAAATAGGAGTCTAATACGAGATAGTAGTTTTCAACGTCCAAATTCAATTAAAAAAATCTTTTTTCGCAACGACTACGCGATATAACAGTCAATTTTCCACTAAACAGATTTCACTCCAAGGGCAATAAGTTCATGGTGGAACCAACAGATAGATGAAGCCTATTATTCAGTAGAAACTCCGTTATCTCATATTAAGAACCTATCTCGTAATAGGGGACCCTCCTGTACATTTATATCGTTGGGGAAGAAATTTTAATATTGCCGTTACGCAACCGATAGTAGACGTTCACCGGGATCTTCACCTTATCTCACCTGTGCGTAAGAAACAGAAATTTACTCCAGAGCGCAATTACGCATACGCTTTACATAGATTAGATCCGAATTGTTAATTGACGCCGCTGGTGCCATCGACCTTAACGAGCAACGTTATCGCCGATTGACGCCAGGATTATCGTGCAAGATTATCACGTCGCGAGATAACGGAGAGGTGCGATACGGAGAAACACCTGCACGGCGAGCGATAACGAAGAGTGCCTTCCCGTCGCGGCAGCGATCAGTCAACCGCGATGCGTGCGATCGTAGTTTTGACGCAAGACTACTTTTACTACGCGGAGACGCACAGACGCATGGAACGTCATCGCCAAGCCGGCGATATCGCGCGCGCTTCGAGGAAAAAAAGCCAGCTGCTCACCGAGTTTCGTCACTCGATCGTCGCTCGATCGCGGAAGCGTAGATAGCGAAACGCGAGACGACAAAGGAGCGAGAAAAATAATAGCGCACAGCTGGGCCGAGAAAAATAATAGCGGTAGCGGGGAGGCGAGGGAATAGCGCGTGGTCGCGCGTATTATCTTGTTGTTTAAACGTACACGTTGCGAAAAACAGCGCAAATATGCGTTTTTCGTATCGTACAATTTGACGCACGCGATAAACGGGACTGTTTCGGCTTGTAAAATTACTCCGACCCTCTCGTTGCTTCGCGACTGGTCGGGAGACTGTACATACGAATTCGCGATCGCGCTCAAATCGAATTACTCGGACAGCCGAGTCTGGCCGTCTGACACTCGACACTCTCTAGAGATCAATCAGTGGATTATCACTGAAAACAGTGAATATTCACTGAATTATTCAGTGCTATACTTAAGAGGAAAGTCTTCTATTATGAGTTAGGATTCTAATACGAGGTAGCAGGTTTTCAACGTCCAGATTCAATCACAATTTTTTTTTCGCGACGAGTACACGATCTAACAATCAGTTTTTCAGTAAACAGATTTCACTTCAAAGGGCAACAAATTCATAGTGGAACCAACAGATGATGCCAATTAATTTAGCAGAAATTCCACTATCCCATAATTATGAGCTTATCTCATAGCAGGGGATTTTTCTCTATAACTGTTTACAGTGATAATGCACTGAATGACTTTTAGATTTTATCGGCAAGACGCTAGACGCGTCTGTTAGAAAAATGATGGCAGATCGACTGCAGAGACGGAGGGGAATCTGCATAATTTAAATGATTACGAAACAACAGACTTTGCTTATGTTAATGATTTTGTATCGGGACAAATTCCGCTGGTGGAGCACGTTAAACGGCAGACGCAGCTGATGCAGCTCCACCATAATCCTGCTCGAATCTGCTGACATTTTGTTTACTGAATCTTTTAAACGGAAACCTTCATTTCTGAACTAATACAGAGATAACAAATGTAGAGCAGCATTGGATAATATAATCACGTATAATACGTGATTATATTATTACGTGATAATATAATTTTGTTACAAACGAACGTATCTTGATTAATATTATAGTAATATTTTGTGTCACCGTTACATAAAGCTCCTCGATAAGAGCGCAATTATTGGAGCTGATAGAAAAACAATATTTAATAGATGTTGCATAAAGACTTACGTAAGGAGTTTTTTAAGGCTCTTGTAGCGGGATTCTGTAACTCGTTATGCAATTATTTCCGTTAAATTATCGTTGTGCAGGTATAATATACGATGAAACAGCTGCGCAACGACAACGACACTTCGTAACGAGTTACACGACTGAAGCGCGTCAACGAAGGGATGAAAATTCGATTTACGCGGCGCCAGAAGATTATAAACGACTTAATCCTGCCTGCAGGGCAGTGGCAGCACCCGATGGGTGTGATGTTAAATAACGCGCCCGGCTTCAATTATAATAATAATTCGCTCGCTCGCAGCCCGATTTTCTCTCTAAATAGTCGCCGAGTCGAGAATGAAGATTCGAAAATTTGCTCTTGATCCTCCGATTAATAATCCCTTCGTTTGCGAAATTAACCCTCCAGTCGTCTTTAAAATAAATATGGTCTTCTCTTATTCCACATTCGAACATCTAAAAAAGAACAAACAAAAATATTAAAATTTCCTACGCAAAAGATTTCGGGCCTAGTCTTCGCCTGATATTTGTCACTTACAAGTCTGCATTGCAATTTGCACTTGTTTTCGTTCGTCTGTCGAACCAGCATTTTAAAACTCTATCTCCCCAAAATACTGTAAAAACATATGACATGTGACAAGTGATAAAAGTGTTCCTGTGACGTTAAATCGATCTGAAGTGTTTTTTGTTTCATCCAAATATCTTTTCATTTAAAAACAACGCAAGAATTCCCAGTATGACATTTCTCGCTTCTAACGTCATTAAACAAGGGGCACTTGCAGGAGAAACCAGGAGCCTTAAACGAGTTCGATTTACGGCTCGCTCCGATGGGTCTTCGTCGCGCGGCCGCAAATGTAACGAAACACGCGGTCGGGAGATTCTTTATAATTTATTTATTGATAAGTAAAATTACATATATCCACAAACACAATACGTTCTTTTCACGGGGTGTAATAATGCATTAAAACTTGTGAGCGGCGAGGAGAAATGCCTGCGAAGGAGAAAGAGGGACGAGGAGAGTTTGCTTTTCTTTCTCAAGTCTTTCGACAGTCTGCACCCCCTTGTGTCTCTCGTGAACAACAGCAAACCGCGGCAATCGCCTCTCTATCGCGATTGTCAATGATAAGTAAAAGAAGAGACGTAGGGAGAATCCCCGAAGGGTTCGCGATGCGGAAGCGAACAAGCCTGGAATTTGCAAGACACACTTTGACGCCGGAAATGAAATCGTATATGAAATAAAAACCCGTCCTGAGTCGGTTTCATCTCGATGAACATTCTTTCGGAAATCGAAAGATCAGCTCACACGCGCACGTTACATGCGTATAAGATACGTGATGCACATGCTGGAATGTATGAAAACATATGAATATTTATTAACCTACCGGTAAGCGTCAACTATTCCATGCATTTAAAAAGAATGCAAAATTGCTTTCCTTTTGTGCGAGACAAGTTCTCGGCGTGATAATGCAAGACTGAAATTCTAACAGCACGCTGCAGATACTCTCACAGAACGATCGTTTGTAGCCTGCCTCGTTTCTGGCCGACACAATTTAGTCTAACGTAATTAAAACGCTCTCGCTACGGATTGCCGTTGTCCACGGGAAGAGAAAGCAAAACCTTTCGCGCATACAATGATATATTCGTCAGAGTTCGGAATTTTTGATACGCTACGATAAGAACGTAACGGGGGCGATTAGAGTTACCCTTGCGCCACGCACTGTCTTCGTCTGCATTATACGTGTCGTTGACGTCACGATCTTAGTAAACTTAATGAATTTCACTTCGCTCTCGACTTATCGTCTTGATAACGGAAGCTAAATCGAATTCTCGATCACGGATTTCCGATCCGGGTGGAACGAGCCGGTTTCTAATCGGGCTGTTATCGCATCGCGCAAGGGTCAACGAATACGATTGACGATTTTTCGGAATCGAAGATAAAGTGCGAGGGACACGTAATCGTGCTACTCGATAAGCCGCCCGAAGACAAGAGGATGACGCGAGGAGACACCGAAAAAACTGTAAAAATAAAGTCCAGTTTTAGTCTCATTATTATACTCTTTCTCCGTCTCTGGACTCGCTAATCTCTGGACTGCGACTTGAAGGACGTATATTTCTTTCTTTTTATTTTCTTCTCCTTCACGCCTCACATGGCTGTTAAGCTAAGTTTCAGTTATCTCGATATAATATATATGTATATATATATATATATACTTATTACCTCTTTACAAAAATCAATTCTTAAACTTATACGTACGGAGGTGGCCCGATGCAAATTCACAGTATCTTGAAGCGCACACGCCGACCTTCTTTTCTCTCCCTCTCTCTCTTCTCTCTCTCCTTCAATCTTTTCCCGCTACAATCGAATCACCGAAACATGATATGCTCCGACTATTGGCTAATACTGATACCTCCCCGATGGCTTCTACAAAAGTCATCGGGAGAGCATTGGACCGTTGTTGCTTGCGTTATGGCGCAATCGCGCGTTTTCACTCTGGGTAAAAATCGGCGAGTCGACTTGCATGCTTATACACGCGAAATACAATGTCTCCAAATTCGCTGCTTGGCTTTGCACTTAATCGCGATTAAATTCAACGAACGATATATGTATATATATATATGTACGCACGCCGATCACAAATCATCCTCAATACAAGCCAATCGTAATTGATTGCAAACTATCCTTCTGCGAGAGCAGCTCTAGCTTTGTGTGTGAGCCTTAGAAAAATAATAAGTCCCTTTACAATCGCCTGAGGTCTCCAGCATCTGTGAATCCGTATCAAGGTCAGATTTCTTTTCCATATGCGATGTTGTCTCCATGTTGTTTAACGACTATATACGCTATAGGTACATAATGTTTAATTTATTATGTATACATGTATATGCATGTGTATATCCATATATATATTTAAATATATATATGTATATTTGTGTATATATATCTCTCTCTATATATTATTCCCGTACGTCGTACACACACACACACATACACGCACACGCACACGCACACATACACACACACACACACACACACACACACACATATACATATATAATAGACATTTTATATCATTATTGTTAACGCATTGATGCTATCTGCTGTTATTCGTATAATCATAGTACATTTACTGGTATAATTGCTATCGTCTTACAATATATCTAAAATAATATTTTTAACATTCAGCAATGTGTTGTTTAATGTGTGTGTCTGTGTCTTGCATCTTGTTGGTTGCCTGTTGTCGCCGGTTTACACACTCTTTTCCACCGGAGTTGCGTGAAAACAAACGATCGGTGTGTGTATGTGTGTGTGAGAGAGATTCGCGCTAGATAGATAGGAAAGGCAGCTGCTTCACGTGCGCTTAGGAGATACAATATCTAAAAGGATCTTCCCTCCCTTTCCCTTTTTCTTCTTTTTAATCGCTCTAATTCGCCGGCGATTATTGTGTCGCGCGTTTACAATCTTGGTGAGCGCAATCGAAGGGGACCACCTTAGCACGTAACTGGGAATGTATGTACTCATGCATGGACCGTGTGGAGCGTTATTTCACACAAGAGACAGAACAGCGACTCTTTAGCGTTAAGTAGTAATCTATATCGTAATAATAGTAACCATCGCGCGCCGCCGAGAGCTAAACATCCCGTCTCTTTCAAACATATATTACCGACCGTATCGATACGTCGGCGATCGACCGACTCGAGCGCGTCGAGGTGCATCAACGGTGCACCAACGATAGCGATGATTGTGCTCTTATCACGCTGCGACCATAGATAAACGTCATAAAGACGACCTAAAAAAAAAAACGTTCTAATCCTTTAGACACCTGAAAAACGTACCTCCCGCAAAGACGTCGCAGATATATCCTAATCTTCCAGACATCGTAAAGAGGTCACGCGATCTTTCACGTCTTTTTTTATCGGGGAGGGAGGTGTCCTCAAGGTCTGCGTGGTGATTGAGTGCTACCACTTGACCACCGATGGCCGTAGGGACGGTAAATGGCTCTATGGACCGCGGCAGCGTATTCGCATCGCATCGCAAGCGTCACCGAGACCTCTTTATACAAATAAAGTCCGACGAAAGCGCGCAATATGTATTCCAAGATAAATGAGAAAAGAACTGTGCTTCCCCACGCGACCCTGGCGCTAAAGTGCTGGCTACTACCTTTTTCTTTTATCGTTTGACCATATACAAATATATAAGCATTAAACGTGTAATATATTATATCATCATCGTCGTCGTCGTATATAATTAGTAATATCCTAAGATAGTTATTGTATGAACGATCTTTCTTTCCCTCTTTTTTTTCCCCCCCGAGAACGCAAAACGCGGAAACGAAAAAGAAACGCTTATCTCAACAGCCGCCGCTTCTTCCTTTTCCCTTGTTTTCCCCCTTCTTTCTCGACTTAACAGTCGGAGGTACTAATGCCACTCGAATGTGATCTCCGGTTGAACTGTTCCTCTTGTTCGACAGCATCGGCATGATCTGTTCGATGCGTCGCGGACGCCGTTCCTCGGCGAGATCGGACGACGCTGCCGAACATTTTCCATGCTAGCGTTCTCAGCACCTCGACAAAGTGGACTTTCGCGCGGAATGATAGAGCATCTGACTTCCTCGTAATTGTTATTAAATCGAGATACGTCAATTTTATGATTCTTCAATGATTCTTAGTTTGCTTACGTCTTAAGGTTCTTTATCATCTAAGAGTAGACGTTAAGTACTGAAAAAGATCACCGAGAGAAATCAGGCAGTGGGAATCGAACGGAGACGGAGGGAATAAAACAGCTGTATCACGAAGATAGAGGAGTGAAAACGTGCAACGATGAGATGGCGCGTGTGTACGTGGGTACGTTCTGATATTTTAAGAGTGCCGCGTAGCTCGCTCGCGCGCTCGGTTATTTTAGCATAACGTTAACGATTACGCCATTAATCGGAGTATTTATCTCTATATGCTGCCCCCAGTGACAAGCTACTACGATCGCTATCGCATTTTTTTTTCTTCGTGTTTAATATTTTAAGCTGCATTATGTCTTATTGCCATTGATTATCTCCGAAAATATCAGAACCTAAAAATACAGCAAAGAGCGCAACGACAACGCGTTCACCGACGCTTACATCGCCCGTGTGAACGCGGTTACTAGCATCGTACGAACGTTCGTCACCGAGGAGCGAGCGCGACCAGCCACCGAACGCCGGTCGTCAATCGATCCGCGGCGCTTCCGGTTCGAGTGCATAACGTGTAGAGGCGGAGGAACATCGAGGTACGTCTAAAAACGGCGTTTTCTACTTTTACAACACGAGCGCTCCTTCCTGCGTTTTTATATCGACATGTATGACAACGTAATAAAAACGATGTGTGTATGAGATACTTCCGAAGATAGCGTGTTCGTATGGCACATATAGGTATATGCTGAATTCTACGTCATTTTTATCTCCCCGTAGAATCCGTTTCGTTTCCCATCCAGCGTGTCCTTGCTACAAACTGTATTTTACATATATATTGTCAATTCTTCGCGAAATCGATTTACACCGCGACACGTGACCGTGATGCGTACAAGCGGACGCGATGTGTGACGGCGGTGGTATCGTCGCAGGCGCGAGCAGCCGATTAGGAAACGCGTTTTCTGAATTTGCGCACTTCCGGGATGTTGCAGATCCGGATCTTCGGAAGAATCTCGGGGGTTAGAGATATACATACTATTTATATATATCTTACTCTAACAAAATACTATGAGATTCTTGAAGAAAATACGCGAGAACGAATACGCGGTTGCGACCAGCTTCAGAAATCAAAATATCTGTGATAATTCTCGAGGCAGCGGCCGAATTATTCCTTCACCTCGAAGTATTTGTATGTAGGATTCTCGTAACCGTTGATCTGCATATTCGCGACGTGTCGTTCCTCGGGCGTGGCCGCTTGATCGACCTCGATGAAGCCCTGCGAGGAAACGGGAAATGCCAGTTATCACATTACGTTGTCAATTAGCGTATTATTACAACGCATTACTCTTCTTCAATTACATGCATTTTCGTTAGGATCGTACATTAAAACATCGCACGCAGTGATTATCGATAAACAATAGCGCACAACATTGCGAATTATTACTGTGAAAACACGTTGACGTGTCTTTTAATGTATAATAATAATATACCTGGCTGTGAGGGCTTCTCGCGCTGCGCCTCTTGAATACCGCGACGCCAACGACTGCAGCCGCCATGAGTGCTATCCCAGCGAACGCGAGTGTGAAGTAAACGGATCGACTCTCTCTGTGATACACCTCTCGTCTTACGGAATAGCCCTGCGAAATTAACGGGATTTCATAGTTAATTTATTCTTGGCAAATCTTAGAAAATATTATTGGAAAGTATAATTTCTAACGAGGAAATACATTTCAAGATACTCTTCTTGTTCCGTTTCGTTAATGACAGGAATTTGCGATAATAGAATAAAAAATGTATAACAAGAAAACAGCGAGATTTGGCGACGATGACTCATAGGCTTTATAGTTGGGGTAAATTTTCTTACTGGCTCGGAGTGAGAAACGTCGTGAGTCATGCTGTGGGCCGCTCTAACTACTCCCTCATTATGCATGGCGGCAACCGCGGCGGGTTGTTCCGATTGCTGAGGAATATCCTTGGTATCGATTGCCGAGTCGTTCTCCTCGTGCTGTTCTTGCTCTGTGCGTAGCTCGCCGCGTTCTGCCTTACGTTGTTCCTTGCGCGCGCGCTCGAGCTGCTTCTGATGTTCCTTTTCTGTGAAACACAAAAGTAAAGTGAAACACACGCACGTTTGTACAACTTTTGCTCGGCGAGAATGTGCCATAAATACCTTGCTGTTTGCTAGCAACATCGGCCTGATACTTGTCTAGAATAGCCGCCTCCGCTTCGCGCGTCATCGCCAGCAGCAATCCCGGAGTTTCATCCTTACTCCTGAGGGCCAAAACGTAATCGTCCATGAGACGGCCGATCTTTGCACTTAGGTCTGGATATCTGAACACAAGAAAAGAAAAAATGAGCCTCTAATGTCTTTGCGGTCGTGGCGTTAATCGCTACGCGTGCAACGTGTCGCGCGAGCCGCGGTGTGTCTAAGTGATTAATGGTATAAAAATGTACGTCTGAAATATATACGTTACCGTTCTAACATCAAGAGACTCTGATTGGTGATCCTATCAATTTCCGCCAGATGCTCCAGAGTGGCTGGCTTCTCTCGCTGCGCCTGTTCTAAGCTGCTGTCGAGGAGATGCTTGTAATGGGCTATTGTGTGGTGCCTGTCTTTGTGAAGGGCTCTGAGCAGCTTTTGCAGGCATTTTTGAATACGGTGCATCTACAGAACATACAGGTCGATCGTTAGGCAGAAAGATAAGAGGTGTTCTTTGTGCAAAAATATATTACACGAAACTAACATTCGGCGGCGTCTCGTTAAGGGCTGCGGTGTAGCACGACATAGCTTCCTCGTTCCTCTGTTTAACCGCCTCCTGCGGAGGAAGAATTTTTACTAAATATAATTACGTTCGATGAACACTGGAGATTATTATTCGTCGCTCGACCAAAAAAAAAAGAGTAGAATTATTAGCAATAGTAATTTTAAAAGTGTTTGTTCGAATTATTTATTTCTTACAAAGAAACAATATCCAATCGTTGCGTAACATTTTGACGATTACTTGTAAGTAGATTTTTCTCTTTGCTGAACATCTTTTCAAATGGTTTCAGTCGTTCAGAAAATAATGTAAAACTCAAAGTCGGGAGACCTTATCAAAATAGATTTACGTTCGCTTTTTGTTGGAAATTCGTAACGTTTCAAAGGGCTTGACGCTTTTTGTCGGATGACTTTCAGAATAATTCGTATCATATCGCCCGTTTCCACGTACCTGCACTCTCTGCTGGTGCATCGCGCTTAACTGATGCTTTTCCGCCGCGCCGCTCTCCTCGAGCGCGGCGACTGTCTCCTGGAATCGCGCCGTCATCCAGCGCTTGAAAGCGTCCGCGGCGACGGGATCGTGGGCCCTGATGTCCTGATATCTCTCCTCGAGGTCACTCCAATCCTTCATCACCTGAAAGCGTTGTAGCACAAAGATTTCGACACCAATGTCCCGCGCCATAATACTTATTTTCCAAAAGCCCCGTTTCTCTCTCGTACTCTACCTTTCTCGAATGCAATTCCAATATCTTGACTTAACGATCATACCTTAACTTTCTCCTAAACAGGCGAAGGTAACTGTACGCTAGACAGGTGAAGACGCACAGTACGATACGCGCTGCCTTCCCCCCCCCCATTGCGATTAATCGAACTTACTTTCGTAACTTTCTCCTTGTGCACCTCCTCAAGTCGCATCTGAGCCTGCTTGTAGCTCTGGTGCTCGGATCGCGGATCGAAGTGCGTCAGATAAGGATCGGGAGTGCCTTGCGGCTGCGAGGGCTGCTGCGTGCTTGTGCTAACCGGCAGCGGCATCGCCGTCGCGTCCTGCTTGCTCTTCTCCGTCGTTGAAACGGTCGTCGATGGCCGACTGATGTTCGTTAACAGATTTACAAGAAATATATAACTTTCACGTGTAGAATATGCGACCCCCGCCTTAATTAATTTCAACTCGACGTTAGATTCGATTAAGTTTCCATTCTTTTTAATTTGATAAGAAGAAACAGAGATTCATCTCAAGATTCATTAAAACGGCTGTACGAACGCAAGTCTCAAAGGCGCTTGCACTACTCCGCAACTACCTGGTAGTTGTGTCGTAATCATCGAGATCGTCATATTCCTCCTCGCTCTCGTCCTCGTCGGGCTGATTGCTGAGCACGTCCTCGAGATCACCGTCGGAGTTGTCTTCGTCCTCGGCGTCGCCGTCCAGATCGTCCTCGTCATCGATATCGTCCTCGTCCTCGTCAAGATCATCGTCCACGCTCTTCGGTAAGGGCAGATCGATCGGCTTCTTCACCTTCACGTTCTCTGCAAAGGGATTTGCGCGCGTTATTCCTCACTACGTCCGCGTTCGACATGATTCATCGTTACATAAGTGCGTAAAGCGCGCGTAATGACGACGATCGTTGGCTCTGAAAATAGGCTCTCCAGCGTGCGCACCGCTCGCGCCCAACCTGCATAGAGAAAAAGAAGACGGAGGTCGTTTAATTAATACCGCACTGCATACCGCACTCGTCTCTGATTATGCGAAAGTGCCTTCTTTTTTCCCTCGAGTCCCTCTAACGATAACGATTCGGCGTACACACACACACACACCCAGAAAGACGTCCGTACGTTCGTGCACGTACGTGACGCGGTAGGTGCAATTATTGGAATTCCTGTCTGCGCGCACATTCCAGTATATCGACTGCCATTGTTTGAATAGTAAATGGACGGGATTGGGCTGGCCGCAGATAGCTCCGCGGAATTCTGGCCCATAATCTAAATCAATGCGCGCCAGTGATACACTGCCAGTGTCACCGGCCGCTTGATTATTTATCGATACACCCGGAAAGAAACGGCGCGATTGTTATTCGATAGATTTATGAATGCGATTCGCGACGGACGAAGGTGGTCCCGACTCCTCCGACGCGAGGGGGCGGTCGAGCTAAACGGCGCAGCGGTGGATATTCGCCCTGCAAAAGAATTAATCGGTCGATTAATCAATCGGGGAAGAATCGGGGAAGATACGAGTTCATTCGGCGAAGGACGTATTCTAAAGTTGAAGCCTACTTTTCCCACTGGATTGCTCACGAGAGCCAGTCGGGACGCAGAGTTTTAGATCAGGTGACCCTAAGGCTAAATCCTGATTAGCTCTCGCGAGCAATCCAGTGGGGAAAAAATAGTGTCGCGCGTGGCGAAAACGACGCGGACGCGGGACACTCGCCGCTCGCGGAAGTGCGTTTGAACCGCGCGAGGGGCGCATTTTCCTTCCTCCCTCAGCCCGGTTCCGCGTCCTTTCCGCGGCTTAGAAATTCTAATTTGGCTGCTCGGGAGAAGCGCGGCTCGGCTAACTAGGTTCTCGAGAGATGTGTCTCGCCCGCTCGAGAATAGCGGGCTCTGATGAGACGACTTCTCGACTTCTGCTAAGGCAGACAAAAGCCCCACCTGACCGTATCCTCCGCGCGCGCCGTCCTTTTATCTGGGTCACACGCCGGCAGATACGGCGATAACTGCACGCGTTGGCAGTTTCTCCGGGGATACCTCGTGTCACGACTGTTCGTCACGGAGAGTTATGGATTCCTCGCGAGGACGCGGTTTATCCGGGATCGATCGGGGCGGGCGCCGAGCACGGGGGAATGACGGAGATTCAATGTTATCAGTGCCAATAACGAAAGTTATGCGAACTCTGAGTTTGCACGTCTCTGAAATGCACCGCACTCGAGGCTCCTTCCAAGGCGCAAACATTTATTCCTCGAGGCTCTAACGAAGCGGGGTTGGTTAGTGTCTCATTCTGGCAAGTGGACCGCGCTTTCGCGGGACGCCTGGGCGAAATAAAGCGCGCTTAAAGCGCAGAACAACCCCCTCGTCGCAGGCACGGACGATATTCGCGCGAGCGATAAGGGTTTTTTTCAAGTTTCACGCGCGTCGAAGATGGAGGATCGCAGCGCGACTCGAGTCCCTCAATTTCTCGTCTACGATAACTCGATTTCAACCGCGAGAGTCTCGGGGAGTCGAGTCGCTCGCGGGGTCGGAAATTCCGCCGTTCCCTTGAAGCGCGTCAATTACCGAAGCGACCCGCGCGGCTGGCGGTCGTGCCCTAAACGCGCCATCCCACCCCCGATTTGATTTCGGCGTGGCGGCGCGCGGCCCATTTTTCATCCCCGCGGACGACACGTTCCAGGCTCCGGAGTTACACATTACCTATGCTGAAAATAATGGAGCGGAGAGGATTCAAGCGGGTGGTGGCGCACACGGGCGGACGAAACGGACGGCCCGCGCGTGTGCTAATCGAGTCCATTATACACGCGGTGTGTAGGAAAGAAAAGTTGCGCAGCGACGCCGAAAGCTACGGCGTGTTACGTTGCGCAGTCGTCGGGAACGTCGACGGCGAACATTATTGATTGCACGAGGGAGAGAGAAGACAAGAGGGCTCGCGACGAGAGGAAGAGAAAGCGAGAGACGTAGGTATATAGAGGGCGGGAAAGGGAGGGAGGGAGGGAAGGAGGGAGCGAGAGACCGAGAGAGAGAGAGAAAGAGAGAGCTTGCGAAGGGTGGCACGAGCCAGCCGGGGTGCTGGAAGGAAACGAGGAAGGAGACGAGGCGAAGTAGGTGGCACCCCTCGCTTAATACACCCTCTTTGCACCCTCCTACGGCCATTCTTTCTCTTTCTCCCTCTTCCCCCCCCCCCCTTTGTCCCGTCTCTCTCGCGCGCGCCTTCTCTTTGTTCTTTGCGACAGTCGATTGGAAACGAACAGCGCAAATGCCCGGTATTTCCACCGTGCAATAAATACGCCGCGAATTCGCCGTAAATATTCATGCCTCGCCGTCTTCTCTCTTCCGATATGCTTTTTGATAGACACGCGTTCCATTAATCGTTCCGCTCTAGAAATTGGAAAATAACGGAGAGGCGAGGGAATAATAGAACGTGCCATCGAAACGAAAATCGAATGACGGGCGTTGAAAAGTTCAATGCGAGCGTAAGGGAGGCTCGGTGGTACATCATCGAGGCAGATAGCATCTTCGCGAGTGCGAGGACGGATTTTGACATCCAGCGGCACTGTTTAACGTCTCATCGCCCCGTTATTCAACGTGTAATAAAACTAGAATTGATTACAAGCTGCAGACGATCTTGTTTCGAAGAACAGGCGAACGCCGTTCTCGAGCTCTTCCTCAAATTGTGCAGAGGCGCGATTCTCGAAAATGTATAAAAGCCCCCGCCGGAGGATTGACTTTAAACCGTCGGTCCGAAATTGCAATTCAATTCCGTCGCATCGCGAGCGGGCGGGCGGGCGGGCGTGCCGCGCGCAGGATCCCGCCCGTCTGAAATCTCGAAATAAGATCGTCGCAAGTATCTCCACTTTACGGTAAAATGACCTCGCGCCAAGAAGACACCCGAGCGCCTCGCGCGAAGCTCCCGCTCGTCACGGAGAGGATGTCACGGTATGGAGATGCGGACGCAGCGAAACGCTCGCGCCGATAGAATATGCATGAAGGGGAACGCGAGTGCCGGCGCGGCATTCCCGCGAACGCGAGAATACGCGCCCTCGCCCCCTTCCGCCCTCCGATCCTGCCGTGGCGCGCGGCGGCGGCGCGGGGCGTCTTCTTCCGCGCGCGCGATGCGAGATGAGAACAACACGAATATGAATGGTGATAAGGCATGAGCGTACGTACGTTACGTACCTTTCAGGTGTTTCGGGCAGCATACAAATTCGACGCCGGAGAACAGGGATATCCCGCACGGCAGCAGCATCGCGAAGCTACGCAGATTCATGTTTCGCTCCCGGCAGGTCTCCGCCGCCGTGGCATTCCATCTGGAAACGCGAATCGCACTCGATGCAGTCGCGTGTACAGTGCGGGAGAGACGCACCCTCCCCCGATCTACCCGCGGCGCGACAAGCCAGCCTTTCTCTCATTTTTCAGATCTTATAAAAATACGTCGCCAGACCGTTTAACAAGTAAACTAGAAGTAGTAGGTAGTGGAGGAGTAAGACAAACTAGACAGGCGGGGGACATTGTATAATTGAATTTCGTAAAACCGGAAGTGCGCAAAAAAAGTATGTTCTACGAGGGAGTGAAAATGTACGATGTGTTGTCAACCAAGATAAGGCAGTGCGAAAAGACTGAGTCATTGAAAAGAGTGTTGAAAGAATATGTTGCAACAAATGTATGGAGAAAGCTAAATAAATATCCATCTCTCTCTCTCTCTCTCTCTCTCTCTCATTTTTAAGATTTAAAAAAATATGTTGCCTGACCATTTAAGAAGTAAACTATTGTAGAAGTAGTAGGTAGTGAAGGAGTAAGACAGGCAGGAGGTATTGCAGTTCAATTTCGCAAAACAAAAAAGTGCGCAAAAAAGTATGTTCTATGAAGGAGTGAAAATGTACAATGTGTTACCAACCAAGATAAGGCGGTGTGAGAAGATTGGGTAATTTAAATGAGCGTTAAAAGAATATGTTGCAAATGTATTGAGAGGAAGCTAAATATATAAATATCAATCAATCTCGCGCGCGCTCTCTCTCTCTCGCTCTCTTCGCCGGCCACGTATACGTAGACTACACGTTGGTTTGTTTTACACGTCGGTGTAAAATAAGCGCGCAAATAACAGGCACCCGGGGGTTGCGTCACTCATTAGCGAAGTAATTAAATGTAGCCCTTAGTGGTTGTGCGATAAAGTAACGGAATAATAAGATAAAAATGAGCGAATGCGGTAGAAGTAAGTTTAGCGATAAGCGCGCGCGCAATATGAAAACAATGAAGAAACAAGAGCGACAGAAAATCTGTTTTGCATAAAACCTTACTTACGATTAAGTGAATAAATGGCATGTATAAGCGGTAAATTCGAACGGCGGATCGTGTCGCGGGGTAATTGGATCAAACGCCGAGTGCGTTTTCCTCCCCCGCGGGGAGGATCGTACTTAGACTATGTATTTCTTTCGAATCCCTCGATATCGCTTTGACGAAACGCGACATTGCAAATCTAAGCTCTCGCTCCCGAGAATTAATTCCGTTTGACGCAGCCGATATTCGCGCGCATGCACGCTCGTTACCTGTGAGACTCCCAGCATTTTGTTTGATTATGAAGATGATCAAAGAGACAGCCCTCCGGCACGAGAAGTGCGTCGCTCTGGAAGGGTCCCTCTGAAAGTAGAAAACGGTACATATTGCAGTGCGGCTCGAATTCGAGGAAAGGCTCGATTAAGCTAGTAAAGATCGCGCATCGCCAGTATTTATTCTCATTCGCTATTTCCGACCGACGATGTGCAATCCCCTCCCCCCCCCCTCTCTCTCTCTCTCTCTCTTTGAATAATCGTCACATTGTATAACGTAATTGTAATATGTAACTCACATTCGTCAATTCTTTCTTTAATCAACTAATAAGAATATCCTTCAATGTCGCCAGCAGTGATCAACAACGTCAGTGCTTTCTTGACCATATCTGGCATTTTTAATAATACAGAAAATTTATTGCGAAAAATATCACCTCAGCCAGGGTTTGGGCCTAACCTCCCTACACCCTAGGCGGGCGTCTTATCAATTCGATCACCGAAGCATGTGGTAATAATATTTGTCACAGCAACGGTATAAAGATGCTGTCTTCGCGTCTATTTTTTTACTTTAAACTGCGCGCCGATTAGGGTTATCGTACACTGTTGATACGCGATTTTTTAAGTATTCCTACCCCCCCTCCCCCATTTCCCAATTACGTGTGGGATCTTTCTATGATATTCTTTTCTTTACATTTTTAAAATGCCTCTTCCAATCAATCTGTACAACTCGATGTAACGTTGTCTTAACGTCTTAGAAGACGTGTCCTACTCTCTAACAATGAACCAGTGAATTATCACTGAAAACAATGAATAGTCACTGATTTGCATATAAGTATACAACTGAAAGTCGCAGTAGTATACTTATAACTGTAAATCAGTGACTATTCATTGTTTTCAGTGATAATCCACTGATTGATTTTTAAAGAGCATAGCGTTTAATAAACAATGATCTGATATATCTCTCTCTCTCTCTCTCTCTCTCTCTCTCTCTCTTGCTCGCTACAAAAAGGGAATTCGACGAATTAAATTGCGACGAATTATATTGGCAGCCGAAGCACGAATCTGCCGATGACTATTTATATACCTGCGCGCATATATCGAGATGTATGAAACGCCTGAAATCAATAGCGAGCCCGCGTATAAGGGATTCCCTCCAATCGTGGGACTTTATATATTATACGCTCATCTAAAATAAAATCTCACTTTAATTTTACATTATTGCACTTCCAGATTTCTTCGCGCGTCGAGTTCTTTCCGTTCCTCGAATTGGTAACTGCAATTTTAATGGCCGATTCCGCGCGGTTGAAATCCAGCCTTAGATTTTCTCCCTAAACTAAAATGTCACGGCAACAATAGCCTTCGGCTAATAAACAATTTAAGGTGAAACATTTCTTTTCCCGCACTACGCTTCTGAAAGTGTAAGCAAATAACGAGATTTTATTGTTCATTTAAATTCAAGAGCACTTGCGCAGAATTTTAATTCCGGGTTTAATTATCAAGTCCCTTAATGTTGAATATTAAAAAGTTTCAGCATAGTAATGGCCCCTCTCTCCAAAGTTTCCCTAAAGATTTATCGGAGAATCTGCTCTTAAAATATTTACGTTCGAGACACTCTATGCGAACGGTATCGGTACCGTGTGTACAAACGATTACGTAACAACGTGAGCACGCGAGCCTGCGCTCGCGCGGGTATAACGTAGAAGCACGGGGATACAAAGAGCGACAGTAGCAATTGTACCGCGGTGCATCTGTCTAAAGGACCGTCTACATTGCAAGTAAGCAGTAAGAAGTAAGAAAACGATAACCTCTACTCATCAGTGTAAAAGCTAAAGGCATAATTTTTTAAAAATATTTATAGCACTGGTCGAACTGCGCTCTAATTCCAATGTAGACGGTCCTTTAAGGATCGTCTTACAATAGACGAAGTAAGCCTGGCGTAAGAAGTAAGAGTAGGAGTAAAGAAATGAATCATTAAGGCTATTCTACAATTGCGTAAACGTGGTTGTTAGCGGTTGTACAGTGTTGTAAAACACAGTTTTAAACTAGCATTTCCGATTGTAAACCTGTTGTAAAAGATGGCTGAACTTGATCTTTCACGACTACAACGATGTAGGACGTAAAAGCTAGCCAATCATTCATTTCAATTACGACGTATCTCACTCTATTGTATATTACTTTGATGTACAACACTTACTACTACTTCTACTCCTACAACCCTACAACTACGTTTACGCAATTGTAGATTGGCCTTTAGCATTTCTTAAGCGTCGTCTACAATAACCGGCGTAAGCGTGGAGTAAGAAGTAAGAGTAGGAGTAACGTTTTTTGGCGTAAGCTGTTTACGCCGACTCAATCTACAATACGGTGAAGTAGGTGTTGTAGGCATGCGTGAAAAGGCGTAAGAGTAAGAGTAGGCGTAAGAAATAAAAATAATTCATTTCGCTTACGCCCTTACTCCAGCTCTATTAAA
>NW_011967176.1:312258-324634 GCF_000949405.1 Vollenhovia emeryi
CCGGAAGTAGCTCTCTTACGCCTACTCTCACTTCTTACTCCACGCTTACGCCGGTTATTGTAGATGACGCTTTACTCTCGGCGAGTTGGAGCGCAGTTCGACCAGTGCTACAATTATTTTAAACAATTATGCCTGTACCTCAGCTTTTACACTGATAAGCAAAGGTTACGATTTTCTTAATTCTTACTGCTTACTTCCGATGTAGCCGGCCCTTAAACGCCTGCTACTTTCACAGGCGCGCCAGAAGAAGGCGCGCGAAAGGTAGAGGAGAGAAAGAGAAGAAGAGACGGCGGAATGGACACGCGTCCAGCGGATGACGCATCGGTACGTTCACCACCGCTGATCAATAGAACTAGTCACGCAGACTCTTCGAGGGTATTAACCACTCGGCCGATTTGTCCGCGTACTCTCGCGTGTCGTTCTCCTTACAAGAGCGCCGGCGGAAGTTACGTGAGGCAAACATAGACGAGCACATTTTCGCGGCAAGCTTTATCGAGGCGTAAAAAATAATTTAATAAAAATTAAACACAATAAAACAACCTGACGTTCCACGGTCGGTTTTTCTCCCGAGACCGCTCGACGAGGAAGCGGTTAATGGATCTCTCTTTCTCGCTCTGAAAGGACGTGCGGGACACGCAAATCGAAGACGGTCGAGAGAACCTGGCCGTGACCATCTACACGTGGCCAGCATACCGGAATAATGGCGTTTATCTAACGCGATTAGAAAATGAGACATGGATCTCGAGCGTCTAACGGCGTGTCCAACCCAGAGTTCCTCGTCCTGTAAAACGTCCACGAATAAGTGACTGCCGGTATCGTTCACTTACGACTTACGGGATCGCGCTCGAGGGAACGCATCACCGACGACCGACGTGTTTTGCCTCGTTTACTCTATTCACGTTTCGGTTCAATTATTCATTTTAATGGCGCTTAGAAGTAGGCAAAGGAGGCACTTAAAGTAGAGAAAGGCGCGGACGTTGAATCATATTGTTCGTCAAGTGCGTTACGTGTCTCGAATCGAGACTTAACGGCGATTTGCGAGACGAATTTGGGAGTTGGCTCCTTTTGAGAGAACCCTCGAAGTAAATTATCCCCGTTATTCCCGCGGCTCCTCTCGGTCTCCAATTAAATACATTACCGCGCTAATTAAACTCACGTTAAAGCTCCTGTTTAAAATAAAATCGGGTATTACATTCTGTAATAGCGAGATGCCGCCTGCATAAATGCATGCTTCCTTCATCTTAAACGTCCCACGCCTCCCCCTCGCCGTCCCCTCAAACTTCTCGCGTTATTTCGATTCAGAATATTCCGCAATTAAATACTCCCTGCAAATTGAAAAGTTCCGCGCGGAAACGAAGTAAGTTTATAATTTATGAGGTCCACTGTAACGCCGTGCCTAAAACGGACTTAATAAATTACGGATCCGCCTCCCCTCCGCGAATCGTTCAATCGCGTCGGAAGAGGACTCGCGAGGTGCAGCAATAAAGGTACAATTGCCTCGAGAGAAGCCGAGTGCTCATACGCGGGAGGACAGCACGGGGCGAGGGGGCGGCGGGAGGGAAAAAGAAAGGGGGAAGCAGGCGCGATCTTGAATCCCGCCGCTGCGCGACGTCACGTTTCGCGACAGTTTCTTTCGTTTTTCAGCGCGATAAAAAGGCTGATCAGGAAGGCAGCCGGGCGGACAATCCAGACAGCAGATATCGCGTTGTCCGTTACACAGCGTATTGACTCTACAAATTGAATTCTTCCGTCCGGAGAGCGGATCGGGCGCGCGCGTCCCGCTAAATTTATAACTAAATCTCCGCCGCCGGAGATCGATCTCTCTCTCTCTCTCTCTGCGTTTCTCACGGCCGCGGCCCGCGCGCCGCCGCTGCCGCATCGTCGAGGATCGATCCGCGGCTCCTCTCTGCCCGCCCGGCTCCTCATCCCGCCTCCCGGCGATTTTCAAAGCCGGCCCAAGAATCGAAGTCCCGCGGGAGAATTTTTACGACTGCCAGGCCGATGGGTATTACGGTATATACGTCCCGCCATTCGCGCGCGCCGATGGCCCGGGCGATATCGATGCGGCGAACATCGAGATTGAGATCCATACTATATTGTCGTAAACAGAAATCCACGCCGATGGTATTGGCATATATGCTGACAGTTACATTATTATATTGATTTCGATATCCCGCTCGGACAGCGCCGCGCGGTTTTACGTGTCTCACGATATCCGTGACAGATTACCGCTTTATTCTGACCCAAAAAAAGAGATTGATCGCGGATATCGCGGAAATTGGCGTGACCTTCTTTCTCGCCTACACACACACACACACACATGTGGCGAAAATTACATAGATTTAATCTTTAATCTGGCGAAAAGGGCATTTGCGCCGACGACGACGACAGGCGCTCACGGAAGCCAAGGGAGTAACCACTGGCTAAAATGTTGCCCCACCGATTACACGATTTCATTCGATGTCGTACGATTTCATACGATTACACATAATTTCATCCAATTGTAAATAATTTTCCTGTATGCACGTTTGAAAATAGGCGACGCGGTTAAGGTCCAGTTTCACAAACGTCGGTTAACTGTTAACCAGAGTTCAGTCATCTTCCTATCTTTCTCTATCTTGTTATCCAAGAAGAGACAGAGGATCAATTAACCATGGGTTAGCGGTTAAACGACATTTGTGAAACTGGCCCTAAGAGCCGTTAGTAATGATTTCGGAGACACTGTCCCGCGATTACATCAAGTGGTTACCCCCTTGACGTGGAGCGGTTGCATCACGCGCAAAAGTGATCGCCGGTAAAATCACCGCACTCACCCAAACATCTGTAAGGTTTGACCCATCGGGAGAGCTTGCACTTGGTCCTTCCGGGCTTGCACCATCCGCTCACCCTGACGTAATGCGACGACTCGACGATGTTGGTGATGTCTCTCTTCGGGTAAGCCTAGGAGAAAGAGAAGAAATTGTCAGGCAGGCGTCGGGGTGTAAGTACCACATTAGCAGGTGGTCCGACCGACCTGCAGTCGCGCGCCCGGAGGCAATTATCGAGCGCACACGCACACTCGGCGAACCTATTATTATCGCGGACGAGCGACTGCTTAATCTCCGTTTAAGAGGCCGCAAAAACGTGTACGTACCCTGCCCTGCGAGCCGTTTCGCGACCTGGTGTTCGCGCAATGTGCAAATTAAATCTAATAAGACTCGGCGTTGTACGACGTTAGCTCCAGCAGCGGATCGATAACGCGGTTCAGCCGTGTGAAATCTGTGTGTATTTCTTTGTAACCACGAAACGGGAATCAACATAAAAAATTCATTCTTGACTGTGTTCAATTAATTGTAATAATTTATAAAAGTATCGAGGAAACGGCAGTGAAAGAGTCGCGTGTGCCGTTTACTATTCTGCTAAATTTCATTTACTAATCAGAATTTTTCAATGTGGCCAGCGGTAATTAACAACGTCAGTGTTTTCTTGACCATACACCTGGCATCTTCAATAATACAGACAATTTATTGCGAAAACTATTATCTCAGCCCAGGGTTTGAACCTGGACCCTCTCTACACTCTAGGCGAACGTCTCACCAATTCGACCACCGAGCCATAATATTTGTCGCGATAATCGTATACAGATGTTGTCTACGCGTATATTTTCGACTTTTGTGAACTGCGCGTCGATAAGGGTTTTGTCGGCCGTACACAGAACTGTCGAAATTCAATTAATTCGTGAGAATTTCTCCCGACTTACATTTTGCGTTGCGATCAACTTGAAGGCGGACTCAAATAACTGGATTTTCGGAAACTCCCGTCTTTTAATCTCTTGATGAAGATTAACGTAGGTATTCGCGAACTACCGGCGAGGAAAGATTAGACGGCACGCGAATACCGTGTACTTAGCGAGCTTTCACATATTAACGCGAAGAAATTTAACGCAAGGCACGACATAATTCGCGATGCAACGACTGTGGACCGGCGCAATAAAGTCATCGGCGAGGATTAACGTTATTTTCACGGTGGAACGGCGGGAAAGGTAACGAACCGCGTAATTCTGTGTTTTGTCACGACTGAAGCGCGTCAACGAAGGGATGAAAATTCGATTTACGCTGCTCCGGAAGATTATAAACGACTTAATCCTGGCTGCAGGGCAGCGGCAGCACCGCTGGTCGCGATGTGAAATAACGCGCCCGGCCTTAATTATAATAATAATACGCGAGCGAGCGGCCCGATTTTCTCTCTAAATAATCGCCCAGTCGAGAACGAAGATTCGAAAGTCTCGTCTCGATCTTCTGATTAATAATCCCTTCGTTTACGAAATTAACCCTCGTCTTCAAAATAAAGCATTTTCTTACATACTCGGTCGCCTTAAAAAAAACGAAAATATTTGAATTCTCGGCGCAAATTCTGGCCCAGTCTTCGTCTGATATTTGTCAATTGCAAGTCTGTATTACAATCTACATTTGTTTTCGTTCGTTTGCCGAGGCAATATTTTAAAACTATCTTCGAAAAATTATTGCAGAAATAATAAAATGTTTGTTTCTCTATCTTTATTAAATATAAGTGATTAACTATATTTTTTAATACGAAAAATTACGACCGAGTGGCACGTAAAAGTTAACGCAATCGAGGAAAACACAACTGTTGAATATAAATGTGATGAAAATGTAAGCTCATTGTAGCCGGAAAAATCAAGTATGCATAGGACACTACGAAATTACAAGACCAAGAAAATACCCAAGTTCATTGGCTTAGTCACTTTCGTCTGATAACTGTTTACGTTTATTTCGTTTTATTGGTGGGGCAAGCTTCATGTATTTGTACTGCGCTATACTCTAAGGCCCAATTTCACCAAACGTCGTTTAACTTTAAACTTAGTTTAATTCATGTTTGTCTCCTTCTAAAGTAACAGTTGAAAAGAGGCAGAGAACGAATTAAGCTATGCTTAAAGTTAAACAACGTTTCCAGATTATTGACCTTTCTTCCTGGAACACCCTGTATATGCATACGTACATACGTACACGTGTACATACACAAATAAGTATTACGCATAGGTATTAGAAGATATACTGGGTAGGATGGAAATGTTCGGAATGGATTCCGATCGGAATTATTCCGTTTCCCCTAGAAAACACAATAGAAATCTAAATAATTGAACAATTCCGAACACTTCCACGATAGGTGCACCCTGTTATATCGGCTTCCACACTCTAGATGGAGTCGGACATAAGTAATTTCCCGTATTGAAAAATATATTCGCGAATTCGGTTGCTCGCAACTAGTGCGCACTAAGTGCACACCGAGGCTCGTTTGCAGTCAATTCTTATATTTAAGGTTCGCCTTGCATATCCCTTGAAATATTTCCCAGCCAGTAAAATGGCCTGCATAGCATCCGTACGGATTACTTTTTGGCTAAATATTCTTTAAACGTGTATTTAAGACACAGATAAATAAAAATTGTCCATAAACAGGCCTTAGTGTGCACGCAGTGCGCGCTAGTGCAAGCAATCGAATGCTGTGTGAGTAATTGCATATATTTACCGATAAATAATGCAACTCACTTCACAGTGTGACACAACGTGTCCGTCAAAGTTTCGGAAGGCGGGGCTTTGCACTCGCGTGCGGTCCGCCCCACCAATAAAATAAAATAAATGAATAAATGACAAATTGCTATCAGACGAATCGTACATACACCAATAAATGTTACAACATTCGAATGCATTACTAAATAGACACCGATGTTTTTTAGGGTCTCTCAAGACTCGTGTTTCGAAAAATAACGCGACGACCGAAGGGTTAAGGATCGAGTCGAATAATTTATATCTTCATGTTTCCCGGAGGAACAGCGATTCCTATCGATCGGCGATCAACGGTGACAATAGCTCGTCTTCTCGTGCCTCGTGCATGAGCAAATACGGACACGTACGCGTATGCCGGCTACACAATTGTCTCTGTGTTATACACACAGTGAATTGCGCGAACGTGTCGCATAAGCGAGACGGAGAACGTCCCTTATTCCGTACGCCAGTCTTGCCTTTCACCGCGCTCCAGTTACGAAGGACTCGGAATGCAAATCGCGTGTACGATACGGTCATTATCCACCATTAATCCTTTCTTACCGTCACTTTTTTTTTTTCAATAAACCACAGACTACCTGTTCGATACCCAAAGAAAACGTGACAAAAGGCTGAATAGTTCTCACGTGTAATGACGACGAGCGAATGCATCAATGAACGACGACGTCGCCAGTTTCGGAGACTGTAATTAAAGTCAACCGTGCGGCGTTCCAAGTCGGCGGGTTTTGATGTTAGCTTACGTAACCGAGAGCACGGCGGAGAGAGTTGGATCGTTAATGTTTCTTTTAACAACTACGGATGATCGCGCCAGCAAAATATTTACGCGCGTTTCCTCGTGAGGACGGAGGCACGATGCGACGAGGAGAGGCAGAAAGTTTGATAATAGAAAAATGTCAGAGATCTATTTTTAATGTCTATATATAACTCTTAATCGACTATACATGCCTAACGCCGATCTCCGACATTATACGTGTGAAAGAATTTAATGGTTGCGTGATCTTATAGACTTTTTTTTTCCCTACCTTCTTACAATATTCCAGGATCTCCAGCTTGTCCGTCATGCAGCTCTTCTTGTCGGTCGAGGAGACCCATCGACCCTGCTCTCCCATGTGCTGAGCGAGGTATACCTCGCCAGGCTCGCACAAGGTAGCGACCTTCGTTGAGGAAAGACACGGTCATTAAAGGCACGCGTTAGCCTCCAAGCGGAAAACACATTTGGCACAGTCAACAACTTCATCAAAGTGTCTCGCTTTTCGGGAAGCCGATTATCTTAATTAACAGCCTTTTCGGCGAACGGACATTACGGGGAGCAATAATCTTTTCTTCCTTGCTTTCTTGTTTCCTTTACGATCGTTAAGAACCGTTTGACGGGGGCGACGACATGCACGCATGCACACACAGTTGGAAAATTTGGGTTTTCTTGTTAAAGAAAGTGCCGGTTAAAATTTTTGTGTTAAATGTTTAGCACATTCGTGTGTTAATTTAACGTATTGCTCTTGTGTTAATTGACCTCAAATGTAAAATTATTAAAACAAGTGAAAAGAAATGTTGAAACAACACAATGTGTACTTCTTTTTTTATCTTACACAATACATATGTTCTATATTATTAGTAACAAGATTTATCTGTTAAAATTTACAGAACGAAATGTTGATTTCATTCTTTATAACATAAGTGAGAGTCATTTCACTTATTACATCTGTAAAATGTAAAAATTACATTTTTTTTAAATTCATTTTGTCAATAAAAATATGTTAATTTCACAGAAAATTTATTTCAAATTATTTTGAGATTTATTTTGTGTTAAAATATTAACAGAGTATTAGTGCGATCATTTAACATATTCATTTTATGTTAAATTAACACAGAAATTTGTGTGGACCGTTTGAGACATGTGATATCTGTTAAATTTAACAAAACTTTTTCAACTGTGCACGTTTACTCTATTTCGCAGCGTATACACTTTTTCCTCTGACGTACATTTTTATAATAAAAGAAAACGAACTGCCGTTCGGAAGTCTATTTCTTACGCTATGCAATGTCATATGTAGCTTTAATAAAGCGTCCGACAAATGTTATTTCGACAAATCTATAGCCAATAATCTAATTAAATAGACAAGAGGCTGTTTCGTTTGAGTGCGAAAGGTAATAAAGACTAAGTGAACGACGAATTTTCGCGGAGTGTATAATTCTGCGGTGTTTTCGTCGAAAAGGGAATAAGACTAGAACGAAGTCTCTCACACGGTACTCACCTGAGGCTCTGATCTTCCGCCAGCTGGTGCCAATTCGAGCCTCTCCGACACCGCCTGCAACACAAAGTAAGAGAGAATATTTGAAAGCGGCTGCATGTAGACCGAAGAAGCGGAAACGGGGTGGTTAAAACGTTTTCCGCCCCGATAAACGTGTACCTACTCGCGTGAATTTAAATCTTTGACGGGCAGAATGCGCCAAGTAGTTTATTCGCTTTACGGGACTGCCTGATTTAAAAGAAGAAGAAAAAAAAGGAAAGAAAAGAAACGCCTGGCTCGTTTACGAAAAGGAAATGTATTTAGCGAATAAAAGCGGGTAAAGAGATGCAGAGAGACGATTGAGTGCATTATTCCTACGACGTGACTAGAGTACACACACACACAGTGTGTATTTTCCTTTGATATAGTATAAGCGTATATTTTCCTTTCCCATTAAACGTAAACTTTCTTGCCGGGTAATATAGCGAACTTATCGACCAATATACAGTAAATATTTATTTATAAGATAGGTCACGCACTTGTAAGACGTATTTTGTAAAGCGTTGCGTTATTTTCCCTGAGAAGGGAAGGAAGGGGGGAAAATCCATCCACGATTAACCAAGAATTAATGACAAGTCGTGCGAGCATGTCCTGCCGTTAACCGCGGCGTTTAATCTTTTACGGGGGTTCACCTCTTATTTTTATTCCACTTTTATCCCGCATTTATTTAACGCAAATTTACGTACTCCGAATTTCGTGCGCGAAGCTAATTCGATTTTGCAGATAAATCTGTTATTTTGAAGAGGAGAAGCTAATGAAAACGAATGCTGACTCGGTTAAAACACGTTAAAGATGATGACATAAACCCACTCGCCTTCATCCAATCGATAGTGGCCTGTAATCTCGTCCAATCGTTAAAACGTCAACGTTTTCGCAGCGAAATCCTCGTAATGGGAACGTTTCATCTCGCCATGCCGAGCAAGCAAAAGTACTTTTAATGCAGGGCTTACCTAGATAAAAATATGACACATCTCATTTGCGTTTTAAGTATATATTCCTCTGGTTGCGCATGCGAGATGTCCGCCCCCCCTAAATTTCAATGTAATTTTCAAGGCATTTCGATAACTGCGGTCTTTATTAGAGTCTTCCTATTCTCAATCGTTTCCAATTAAACGATCATTTGCGCAGCAATATTTTACATTTGAACAAAAGACAGACATCGGCGGGGCAGTCGATTACCAAGCTCGAGATAAAACAAACGTGTCAGGACTACGGCCGTACACCTATCGCTTAAAAGAGAGAGACACGGACAATTGAAAAACTATGGACGTTTGTTATTACGTTCCTCCGTTTATTTGTTTTAAGGGCGAAATGAAACACGCGCGTTAACGTCAGTTACGGCAACTATTTCGCGTACAAACAGGAAGTCGTCGGAGATACGGTAGTAGCATAATTACGTCGCTCCATAATACTCAAGTAACTAATTATATCACTCGATAATGTCCGATAATTACGAACGATCCTCGGTTAATACATTAACGCATCAAGGAGGCACCGGCGGTACTTGCGGACAGTTAGCCGCTCGTTTATCGCGCCGCGGAGAGTATATTAATTTCATTATATCGGGTGTCGCGATATATTGTTCCCAACAGTCGCGCTCACCGAGTGGAACGATTATTACAAGATTGCGTGAAATCGCGCCGGGCGGGGAAACTGTAACTTGACGCCGCAACGCGTAAAAATTGCAGTATCATTCAGGGCTCGCGGCCGTAACAGCAAATTGCTTCGCTGCAACAGCAATATTTGCTAGAGATAGACCCTATTTTGCTTTAGCGGCAAATTAAATTTGCTTTAGTGGCGGATTCTACGAGCAAATTTACTCAGGGCTGGATTTTTCAATATACGCCATTTCGCTGTAATATCAAATAATTTCGCCATGGTAGCGAGGTTCGATTACTCTTACATCGGATATGCAACAGCGGCCACGGCAATAAAGTTCTCGTTTTTCGTGCGAGTAATTTCCTCGCGATACTTCCTGACCGTTTTCAATCTCCCTGACTTTCCGCGCCAGGACCGTCTCCCAGGAGTCTTTTCCGGGCCTTTCGCGGCTGAGCGACGTTCAACCGCATACGATCATCTCGCTAAAATCACCTACGTGCCCCGCATTTGTCGAGCTGCTCCGTCGACAAGGTCGCGTCTGAGTCGCGTATCGAATATCTCCGGCAGATATTGAATTTCACCGAGGAAACGCGAAGGAATACGTCGTCGGCGTACCTACTTGTTTTGATCGCGCGCGCGACGCCGACGACGCATCCCCCATGCGGTTGCAGATGTGCACCTGGTGAACATCGGCATGCACCGCGCGCGTCGCAACCATAAGCGAGGTCACGCTTCGGGCACGCTCTACGGGGCTCGGGATTGGCGTGTCGCCGCGAAAAATATCGGCTACGCCCGAATAAAAATCGCGCGCTCGCCTCGCGTCGATTTACGACGGGGAAGCGATAGCTGCCAACGTCAAACTCGAAAGTGACAAATCGTCGGGAGTTAAGTATCAATTTTTCGGGAGTGGAGTGTACGAGAGATGTGGGATATGCGGGACGCGTTATTTCAGGATATTTTGTTCTTTTAGACAGACGCGTGAGAGCGAATGGACAGGGACAAAATTAATTGTATTATATAATTAAAGCGTGTACTTTTAAGGAAAATCCGAGGGGTAAACCGCTCGCCAAAAAACCATGTACAAGTACGGTGCGTTAATTCGGCTCGGGTGATAGTTGAAGATGGACAGAAATTACTTGATTATTTAAACCTAGATACACGGAGAAAAATGTCTGATTAAATATAATCGAATAATCCAATTACATAATAACAAATGGGTGTATCCGGTGAAAAATGTGATTGGTTTTCCAATCAAATTTCATCGGACGTATCCATAATTTAGTCGGAAAACGTAATCGGAAAAATTAACCATCGGAAACACTACTCAAGTGGTTTATCCGATGAAAATTTTTCTCAGTGTACTTTTTGATACACGACTCGAATTTATGCATCGCACTGTACATCAATGCTTACTAATGCCCAGTGGGCATTGCTTTGTCTTATTTTATCTTGTTTTATCTTTTTTGAATTTAAAATAAGATAAAATAAGATAATAAAGTAATGCCCACTGGGCATTAGTAGGCATTGGTGTACAAGATTTTGGTCAGCGGTTTCCCCCTCGATTTTATCTTTATAATGCCCCAGCAAGGCCTAATGCACAGACTAATACCCAAAAAATGCCTAGTAATGCCCAGTAATGCCGTGAATCTGTGCACCACAATGCCCTCAGTTGTTTACCCCGCGGGGAAAATCATATAAACAAATTTTGGCAAATGTACGAGTGACATTGTATTAAGATAAATGAAGAAATTTACAACGCGCAGTCTCGGTAGAGTAGAACATTACAAGAAATTAAAAAAAATGCACTCAATTTTTTTATCGCGAGATGCGTACGAAATATGTTATATCTAGAGAGATATTAGAGCAACGTGAAAAAATTTTTATTAGACTGTGCAGTTCTCATTGCAGCTGACTGATTGTGTTTACCTCCTACAGTAATTTATAACAAACAAAAGAAAAATGTTGCCGCACACGTTTCCCTTTTATCTTGTCGTTCCAATTCCAGTGACGTCCCGAGAGTCTGCTCGGCCAGTTTATACTTTAATTCCCATATTCCCAAACCTGTTTTGCGATTTAAACGCATCCAAAGTATTACATAGCACTCTTACACGACCTCTCACTTCCTGTCCGGGGCGCAACGCTGGGCTCCAGTTGCATGAGTCATCTTCGCGATTTTGTGTGAGTGCAAAGCTGTATACCCGAGCTCTTGGGAGTGTCACGAGAAGAAATCGGTATGAGAACCAACGTACACCCTGACACTTTGTATTAGGTGAAGATAATTAGTTCCCTTTAATACACTACGCTTGACGCGCGCTTATTATAGTCGTCCACTTCCGTGTTCTACTTTTATCTCGCATAAAAGTCTCGCGTACAAAATCAAGTTACAAGAGAACGGTCGGAAGTGTCCCTCGCCGATTTCGATGAGCCTCGGATATGTCGTGGAGCATAAAAAAATATTAGACCCGTATTTTTTTAGCGACTTTTCTCGACGTGTAGGGGGTGAAACGGCCCCTCGAAAATAACGGAGTTTTTTATTTTTTATGAATATCTTCGAGAATTAAAAAAATTTGACATTTTTGAAAAATGTGATTACGCCATTGCGAAGACTAGGAAAAACAATAAAAACCTTTGTCCAAAACATCTTTTCATAAACCTTATAGTTTCCAAGATATTCATTAAAAAATGGGGGAAAAAATCCGTTATTTTCGAGGGGCCGTTTCACCCCCTAAACGTCGGGTAAAAACCGCTAAAAAAAATACGGGTCTAATATTCTTTTATGCTCTACAACATATCCGAAGCACATCGAAATCGGTGAGGGTCACCCCCGAACGTTCCTCTGTTAGAGCGATTATTAGATGGTCGCATAGAGCGTTACGCGATACGCGAAATGCGAAGTGACACGAGGTTCTATATTTTTAACCAGGGTTG
>NW_011967176.1:325680-351195 GCF_000949405.1 Vollenhovia emeryi
TTCACAACCCTGTTTTTAACACATCTCCGGAGACGTAGGGGGCGACGACGCGACACGCAACAGCCGCGCGTGCAGGCCAGACGTCGCATTATTGACTGCGGCATATCGGATATGCGCGAGCGGCGTAGATTGTTACTATCTGATCGCGATCATTATAATGGAGCGATACATTTCGAAAATTCGCACTAATGCCGTTACTCGTCCCACGAACGGCGGCGGTAAAGGGCAGAAGGGCGGCGCTCGCCCGCGCTCCGGCCGATAATTTCGTTTACGTTCGCAAATTGCGAATCGCGACGCCGGCCGGCCGGCCGGCCATTCGCGATGGAGACCGGGGCGTCGCGACGCCGTCGGCGCTTTGCATTTCATCGATCTGCGTCGCTGTGTCAGGGACAGATCCGCGACATGGCGTGCCATTATGTACGGAAGCGATTCGGTAACCCCCCACGGCACAGGTTCATCCCCGGCGTAGGTTTGCCCCGCCGCGCCGCGCCGAGGCAACAGAGTCGGACGGAAAATTGCCCGGGCTTGAAGCTAACGACCGAGGACTAGAATTTCCAACCGACCCGCGGAACTAAATAAATAACCATATCTCGGTTTCGTTCACTTTGCTATACCACTTGCACACGTGCAGATTACTTCTTAGAAAATATTTTGTGCACCTTTTCATCGTATCCTTTAAATATCTTTTTTATATCTGAAACAACTGGCAGGAAGCTGCCAGTTCTTTAGATGTAAATATGTTAAGAATTGATAGCTGTATAAATGAATTTGTTTTTATTGGTAGATACAATGGTGTTTCTCTTGAATTGATTATTTTGGACATGTAAGCCCGAATATTGATTTTGTGCTGCCGCAGTTGAAACATACGCTATCTACGAAACACAAACATCATGCTCAAGTCGAATAACATTCAAATGTTGCATTCTGTTATGCATATTAATATAAAAAAAATACAACTACCAAAATACAGCTATCATCTACCTGTCAAGTAATTTCCTGCATATGAAATCCTTAAAGATCTCACCCGTATAAAAAATATTTCACGTGCGTATAAAAATGTTACAACGTTTTCCAGCTACATGAAAATGTAATTCTCTGTTATCGCTGTTTCTATTTGTCGTTCGGGAAAAGGTGTCGAGAGCCATCGTGAATCGCTGAAACGAGAGCTTGATACTAAAAAGAGTTATTACAGTATTTTTGTTTACGGCACGAGAGTGAGTACGCGATTCTAATCGTGGGCTATTAGAGGCGGCTTTGTGTTTCTCCGATAAATCGACACGCTGCAATAGCACTTTCCGAGTTCGGCATGATCACTACACAGATTGCGGTGGTCGGCTTATCGACTGGCCGAACGTGGTGTGTGTCCAGTGTATTCTGGACTAGTTGTCGGCGATAGGCGCATCCTGCGGTTTACGTTCGCTTTTACGCGGGAGAAGATGGGATCCAAAAAGCTCGTAACCTTGAACACCCGCGGTATTACATGTAGTGGCAAAACTGTAGGCATACTAGGTATGCGACCGGACGAGAGTATGCAGATACTACGAAGCTACGATCAAGAAAAAACCCGAGTCATCGGCTTAGCCCCGATGTCACCGAAAGTCGCTTAACATTAATCTCGGTTTACGAAGCACGTTATTGCCGCTACAATATTGATACATATTTTTAACCGCAAGTTTTTGAAGGTGGGACTTTGCACTCGAGTGTGGTCCGCCCCAATAAAATGAAATAAACTTAAATAGCTATTAGACGAAAGCAATTGTAAATCGATGAACTACGGGTTTTTCTTAATCGCGTGGTATGCACACACGATTTTGCATCCGGCTGTTTTATACATTTTGACACTTATTATATATTCCGACAATGTTGGAAATAATTTAATACTTCAATTGAAATTCGTTTCGACACAAAATACGAACAATTTGTTTAAGTACGAAGTTTTTCTTTTTAAATTAATTTGCAGCCAGATTTCTCAAATATTACAAGGTACAAATACATAGTATCTTTCTTCTAGATAGTATTTTTCCAAGAATTTCTCGAAGATTTGCGAAGCTCCGTTTAATTTTCGTCTTAAGGTAATTTTAGTCCTCAAGCTTTAGCGTACACTTTGGAAGAAAGTAAAAGCCGGGGAAACGTTTCCCTATAGTAAAAATTGCGATTACAAAATGTAAAATACATCGCTATACTCATTACATGTCTGTCTACAGCATGTGACATGAAAGATTCAATTAAAATAACATCTCGCTGCTTGGCTGGAATATCAATATTCGTGCCCTTCCTCTCCCCCCCCCCCCCCCCCCCCCCCCTCCCTCCTCTCTCTCTCTCTCTCTCTCTCTCTCTCTCTCTCTCTCTCTCTCGAAAACGCGACTTTCCGTTCGGAATGGTTTCCTCGTTAGCGGAAATTACTTGGAGATATCAGCGACGGAATCTCCTGGGACGTGTGCGGTCGGCATCGCGGCTTGCTCAACACCACCTCAGAGCCGCACATTTAGGGGGTTGGCGACGTAGCACAGTGCGCTAACTGTAATACGGGCTAACTATTCCCACGAGGAAGCGCACATTAAGCTGCGTACACCCGGAACTTTCTCGTGACTCAGTTCCGATATATGACGAAATAATAACAGAAGATATAGGGGGAAAAAAAGCGAAAAAATACATGCGCGATATTCGGTGATATTATAGAAATATATATATATATATATATATCTGATGTTTTTAATGAGAAGCGATCTTTGGTCGACGGTCCTTTTGGAAAAATATCCGGTCTTCGCGAACTGCGAACAGTGTAAAAAGAAAAGATTTGACAAATTAAACTTTAAACTATGCTCCCATAGTTCTTTAACTTGTTCGGGAATTTGTATCCTTTTAGAGATACAATCAATAATAAAGTTGCACAAATAGCAAAGAGTCAGTGTCTGGGCATATCTGCACGATCTGCAGCAACGTGAATAAATTTGGATGAGCAGGTGAAAGAGGGCTGCGAAAGATACAGGAATATTTTGGAGGGCGCGTACTTTTACATGTAGATATGCATTTGCATATTGCAGACAAGTGGAAATGGTGTACGATCGTGTACGAGGCGGGAGAAAAACACGACTCGAAGGCGCGATCAGGCGTGACCGGCTCAGAAGAGAAGATACGATGCATAAACAACGGCGTTTGATTTCATCTCGCGCGATGCTGACATGCAAGCTCGCAGAAGCGGGCCCGTGCGCCGCGACGTTACAGGGACTCCTCCGCTGAATAAACAGAATCTCCTTGTTATCTCCCGGTTATTAGCGAGACGGCGGCGGCAAGTCGTTCCACAAAGCGCCTTCCAATCTCCGGCATCGAATTTTTCCTGGGTGGAAAAAGTCGGAAAGCCACTTTTCAACGAGGAGGAAGCCGCACGCCAAAGGAACGGAGAAAATATATCGCACGCGTGTGTGATGTGCGCCGAGTCGTGCAATTACCAACATAAGAGGGACGAGAGATGAGCACGTTGCTTCCCTCATCTTTCTTTACGTTCGAGATTATTTTGGGGCAGATCTTTATAATATTCTCTATAATAAAAAGTGCAGCTCTCCGGCAGACATAACTAATCAAAAAAGGTAACGTAAAATATGATATTAATGTATTAATATGCCGTGTAAAATATTTTAGAAAGTGCACACGATATAAATTACCGATTAATATTTAAAAAATTTCAAATTAAGCTCGCGCGCATATCCTATCGTTTATAATAAAATTAGATATACCATTTTGCAGCGTAAAATACTCATGTAATTTTCAAAACGTGCCGGAGGTGGGGCTCGATATGCGGCTCTGATATTGAATTCTTTCATAATATTGATGATGAATAAACGATCCGTTCGCGGCGAATATTTATTTCCACAAAAGGGATTTCGCTGTCACGGCCTATTATACACAATATCCGCCGCGCTAGCCGATTTGTCGCCCCCTTATGCATGTAAACGGGCGCTAAAAGGCCGATAAACGCCCGGCCGACGCGGCTCTAAATTTCCAGGCACGCGCCAAGCATTTGACATTCAACTTTCACGCCGCGCGAACACCTAATTAGCCGCTGCACTATTCAGCGGCTTATTATTTTATTAAGCGCCGCCCGCGCCGAACGCATCAATTAGCCGTGAGTACACACGCTCTTAATCGCCTCGCTCCTCGCGCGCGATCCCACTTTATCAATGTATCCGATCGCGCGATTCGTTGTTACTGCCTATTTGTTTTGCAACGCTCGTTGTTTTTGCACGGGCGCAACCCGTGTAATTTTCATGTAAACGAGAGTGCAGAGCGGCTTCACAGCTTTAGTGGCTCAATAACTTTCTGAGAATCGAAAGCTCGACTCTTATTGGTTTCCACGTAGCTAACAGCTTTCATCTCGGAGGAGGCAAGATTTTACCTGAGATAGAAGCTATAAACGTCGACATGATTTGCCTCGAGGGCCGACTAAAACAGAGTTCATCTTTCGTTTATTTTTAATTGTACTTACATCGTGTTCATAAAAGCTCTGTTGTTTCTCACGACGTTGCAATATTCTTTACTCAATAAATAATATTTACCAATTATTATTCTACCTGAGAAACTATTCGGTGCTACAAACCATTTAAAGTGAGCTTTTCTCAAAGAGGGAAAGAGCAAAAGAGCTTTGAGAGCCGCGTTTTATTTTATGTATATCTTGTCTTTTTTTTTGTCAAGTTTATGTAGTGTAATAAAAAAATATTTTTTAATATAATAACAATCAACAAATTAATATTCTCTATACTCTTGTGTCTTATATAAATTTGTCGTTATTTAAGATATTGCATTAAAGTATATGTAGAGCGATTGTAACATGTCTTGTGCAAAATAATGCCAGACGAGCCAGCGTTCAAAGCCACTTTCAACATCTCCGTAATACATCATCAGAAATACAGGGCACTGACAAATACGAGAACAAATCGAGCAACAAGATGGCATGATATGGAGTTCATGCACTACTCCTATAATGCCGACTTATAATGTTGGCGATTGTGTTCCCTTCGTGAGGTAACGTTCGAAAAAATCAGCGGTGTTCGTGGATTTGAACTCGGATCTTCTCGTTCATTTGTTTACTAAGCAGCGGCACATTTCTCTGCGCCACGCTCGCCACGTAATAATATATTGTATATATTTTTATTATATATAGAAAGAAACTCTCACTCTCTTACTTAAACTCTTACTTAGCGAAGAAGTTGATCTAAACTCCGCACAAATTTTTATAAACATACGTTCGCGACTCAGCGATGTGAAATGATTTTATAGCTATTCACGTATTTCGATAATCTCGTATTTTCAGAACACGCTGTAATATCCAAGCGAATGAAAATTAGACGTCACTATGTTAACGAGGAGATGTAATTCCACAGCACCGGAAAATAAATACGCTTCGTGGAGAGCAAACAGAATAGGATTTATCGATTTGGTCGATTTTACTGCGCGTGAATTTGGCATTGGGTTAAACAAACACGAGAAACAATGGCGCTTGATTGAATCGTGTGCAATTTCGAAATTAATCGCAGCTACACAGAACTGAGCACATTTTAATCAAGGCTATTATTCTATGGCCATTTCACACGAATTATTTTTTGATATTTCAGCGTTTACGCGATTGTGCGATTTAAGAATCGTGCAACTCGAGGATCCAAAAATACAAAAACCACGAAAGTTGGAAAGTCTTAAGGAGCGTTCGCTCGTATATTGGAAAAAATGAAAGTTGGGGAAGAGTTTAAGTTCCAAAAGCTTAAGAACACTCGGAATCGAAAAATTCAAAGATCTCGGGGACTTCAAACATGCTAAGACATCTCCGAAATCCCTTTGACTCGTGAATCTCGATCTTCTAAGACCCAAGAGATAATCTGATTGATCGCAATTCCCGATCGGCGTAATCCCGTAATACGGGGATGGTTAAAATCCTCCGCTTAATTCGCGCAATTGGTTTTTCGTACTGTCAAATATTTTCCACCTGCATAATTCTCATAATTATACTGAACGGCTTGTGTAATTATATTACAGTTTCCCCGTAATTATGCTGACCATTTAAATAAAATCCCCTCCCCCCTCCCCCCGAATTTTGCCGCGGACTTAATCCAATGTGCCGTTGAAATTTCCCCGAGATTAATAGCGTTCGCGTGGAGGGTTTTTCTACCTTCTCCCCGAACGATCCAAAAATACCTCAATTTAAATAACCCTCGCGGTGAAGCGTATAACGTCTCGAGGAGCAACGTAGTCGAAATAGCCTAACGATTAATTCAATTCCCGCCGGGGGCGCAGGCTGATATTAATTTTCTAAAATTAAAACCCATCTCGCACGCGCGCGGATGCTTAACGAGCTAGTGGCGATTTTCTACGCTCTCGCGCGATGCACGCAGGTTTAATATTCACTTTCTCGGTGTCCGTGACACGACAGACAAGAGGGCAGAGCCCGGCGCGGAGCGTGGGCGTGCGCTCACGATCTCGTCGCATGCTCCGCGATCATTCATGATCGTCATCTTTAAGACCGAATCAGACTGGCGACTGTGACTCGGATTGAATTGAAGTCGGCGATTGACGATTGTCTTCTAGCCAATAAGAGCAAAGCAGCCAGCGATTTAATTCACTCTCATTGGTTAGAGGACAATCGTCAATTCCATCCGAGTCAGCAATTGCTAGTCTGATTCGGCCTTTACGGGGCAGCCTCAAACTCCACAACACTTGACGGTCATAAATTGCCGTAAAAGCCGAAACAGACCAAAGGCCGAATCAGACTAGCAATTGTCGACGAAGATTGGGTTGGGATTGGCGATTGTCTTCTAACCAATGAGAGTAAAGCAATTGCTAGTCTGATTCGGCCTTAACAATTGCCGACTTGGATTGGAATTGACGACTGCCTTCTAGCCAATGAGAGCTGATTAAATCGCTGGCTGCTTTGCTCTCATTAACTAGAGGACAATCGCCAACCGCCAATCCCGATCCAATCCGAGTCGGCGATTGCTAGTCTGTTTCGGCTCTTACGGCGATTGATCGTCAAGTGTCGCGGAGTGTGGGGCTGCTCCGTAAAGGCTGAATCAGACTAGCAATTGCTGACTCGGATTGGATCGGGATTGGCGATTGACGATTTCTAAAACAAAATACATTCGGCCTCTTTAGAAATCTCTCCGATGTCTTTTATTTTACACTAGGAACTCTATGTGCATCAGGAACAAGCTGTATATGCTTCTCGATTGGTACAGCAGAGTTTGTCAATTTCCAATACATAATCTGCTCGTCGAGTCACTTTTCGGCAACGGCGACCCGACGTTTTCTGGAAGGCTCGGTATTTTGGAATCGCGAAACAAACTGCCGGCAATTCCCACGTATAACAATTTTGAATATAATAACAAAATCAGCTCCTCAGAATTGTCGATCTCCGGGCGGTTTGGGAACCACTGATCTCTACGACGTGCCACACTGCGGACGGTATGCACGAGGCACACCCTCGCACACACCGCCGCGGAAAGACACAGAGGTCGAGCACGTGGCGGGGCGATGGTAGTGGTTATCGGCACTCGCTGGACGGACCGGTGTTTCGCTCGAGCGGCCCGCGTTATTAAATCAAGCAACCCTCTCTCGTCGCGCAACCCCCGGCCGGCCGCCCCGGCGCGGCGCGGCGCGGCGCGGAGCTGCGGGCGAATCATCCACTCCGGGCCTCCGGACGGACGGAACCTTTTACCTCCGCGCGTACAACGCCCTATTTTTAATACCTCAATAATCGCCGACAAACCGTGGCAACCTTGATCCCGCGCCGACAATGCGCCCGCGGTACGCCGGTTGCCGGGAAATAATGGAATCGCGACGAGCGAGCCGTGCAAGATGTGATCGATTCGCCTCATTTTTTATTCATCGCCCCGAACCACGCGAGACACTCAAGCAGAATATTACGTTCCGCTCATTGTAATACTGTGAGCGCCGCGGAATTGGCGGACGGCACACACGGCGGTTGAAATCTGCGGGCGATCGCTCGTATCGAAATGCCGGGGCACTTCAGTAATTTTCGAATTATATGTATTAGGATTGTAAATGAAGAACTATTCGCGAATTCATAAGAGCGGGGGGGGGGGGAGAGATTAATAATGGAACGATCGTTCGTTATTCTATTTACAGAAAACTTCATTTTAATGGAATTTTAAATTAAAGCTTATTTATTAAAAGCGAACGGTAAAAAATTATCGAACATTAAAAAAACGTCAGTCTTCTCAATACGCTCGTTAACGAAAAGATAAAAAATTTTCGCCCGAGCGATAATAAATAGAAACGCATTTTCATTGTGGCCGGTCTCTGAAAAAAAAAAAGGAAGGTCGGATTCCGAGATAGTGCGTTTGAATTATTCATCGTAAATTTATACGTACTTGTAAAACTCATTTTCAATTCTTTTTTTTCCACTCCATCTTTCCCTTTTTCCCTCTTCAACCACAAAAAAAATATATATATATTTTTAAATAATCCGGTTTGGTACTTTGTGCACTTTTTCGAAGAGTTAATTCTCCATTCGCGGATATTTTTTTAAATAACCAACGAAATATCTTCAATAATTTTATTAGGAAAAAGAAAAACGAACACCGGCGGAGCTCGGCCGAACAACGGGAAAGGGAAACGAAAGTGCGAAGTCTCTAGAAAATCCCAGGGACTGCGGTGGAGGTAATAGTTACGGCTTGAAAGCGTTGAACCGCGCTGAAAACTTTCAGCCTGCTCTAATTCAATACCGCCTACGTGGAACACGCTCGTGAATTAGCCGCCACCCCGCTACACGACTCTGCAACTACGAGACGAGCGATCGAGCAGAGCGCAGGCAATGTTCTGCGATATTGCAGGGAGAGGTCTCCGACGAAGTGCCGCAATGTGTAACCGCTTCATCGACTCGCTCGTAGCGCAGGATCGCGATGCCGGTCGATAGCGTCTTATTTTTAGTCCCGGCGCGCCACGACAAAACCGCCGTCGTCTCGTGGCTTCCACCGCGGCGGCGGTGCTCCTTCCAGATCCTGCGTCCGCGAGGACGAACGCCGAACGGAATAGGGGTGGGTCGGCGTCGACGTCGACGTCGTCGTCGTCGCCGCGTCCGGGGTTATTAAAAAACGTGTGCGGCATGCGACGGAGAAGCGGCGGCGAGGGATTCCGGCGCGCCCGCTGAATTGATATAACACGAATTTTCTTACCCTCCGTGTGCCGCGGGAGAAGCCACGACCATTCTGACTGGTCACCGCCCGCCCATATAAAATCGATAATCCTCCTCCCCCGTGGAAAACTGCGGGGGTAAGGGGGAGCCTAATAAATCGAGGCGCAGAACGAGAGCAGAGCTGTTGACTCGTCTCGGCCTGGTCCAAAATATCTCGCCGACGGTTCGGATAACTTATTCATATGTACACTTATAGTCTTGCTCTCTCGCGTTGTCGATCGATAGGAGGAAAATAAAAAAAGGATAAACGTGATCGTGCGCGAAGCATTCTGCAAAGTTATCCTGCGCCGCTGACGCAAATTCAAAAATAATAGGAAAAAAATCCATGTACAAATATTATGCCGAAACATATTTCGACCGATCTCTCTCTCTCTCTCTCTCTCTCTCTCTCTCTCGCAAGGTATCCCGATTTTACGCAATTTCCGGTTGTACCGTTTAAACGCTGGAGAGGAGCTGAAAATTGCGTAAACTCGAGCGCGGTCGATCTGTTTCTTCCAAATTAATGGACTTGGGTGCCGGTGTATCGTATCGTAGGTAAATTTCGGACTAATCTCAATTGGTTTCTTCCCAAGCAATTCTCAATTGAACGGCAGACAAACGCAGTGCTTCGTAAAACGATTCGCGTTCGTAACACGCGACACCGGGTAATCTCGGTGGAGCGTCGTTCGCCGAGAATCACGTTCGTGTCTCTCCCCCATTTCCAAATTCAACGGGGGACGCGCACCTATAACCGGGCCGCGTTGTACGCCGGGATGGCACGGCTCGCAGATTCTCGCTCACTTTGAAGTCGAGACGCGAATACATTTTTCAGGAGCCACTGATACGGTTGCACCGTCGAGCACCGAGAATTCGCGAGGAGGCCCGCGTAAATAATGCAGGCGGAGCGGCAATAATCTAATAGCGATATACCTGTGTGTCGCGAGACAGGGCCGAATCCCCGCTCAGACGTAAGCTGACGTCAAAGGGCCAGCCGTTTATTTTTTAACCGCCGGAGCGACCCCCGGCCGCCCTCGCGCCCCGTTTACTCCTCTCCGCGGCCCGCGGCACGGGGATTCTTATCTCGGTGCTTCGATTTTTCCGCGGCGACCGGAGGATAAAAAAAAACGAGGAAAATGAAGAGAAAGAACGAAGAAACGCGCGACCCACTTCGTGGAAGAATACGCCACGGCGAGGTGTTTGACCTCGCCGCGGCGGCTGCACCGCGTGCACTTGGCGATTTCCGCGACCGGTAATCGCCGCGGTTATTAACCCTGCGATAGACGGTAATCTCGTAGAACGACCCCCCCCCTTTTTTTTTACCAAACAGAAAACAGCTTTCGAGAGAGAAAGGAAAAAGCCCCGTGTCGTTTGTCAGATTTATTTAGTGAGAACATGATGCAAAAACGCAGTCGGTAATATCGGTAATTACGTCGGTGCAAATCACGCTACTGCCGCGGGATTAAAACGTTTACTCTGCCGAGCTAACAAAGCGTTCTGTTCATGAAGAATGACAGTGATAATAACGTATACTTCTCGGGAAATACGTCGGGATCGAATGTGGTTCAATTACTCACAGTGCGAATCCGTACTCTCACTTATCCCGCGCCGTATTAAAAACGGAATAAAACACGGAGTAAAAACGGAATAGAATTACGGTTATTTTCGAACTTATTTATCGGAGCTCTCTCTCTCTTAACAATTAATCTCGCGTTTTGAAGAAAAAATTATTCTCCCGGAAACATGTGCGTGACTTTTCAATAAATTTTTAATTAAGGTGGCTCCTGCGCGAAGGAGCGGATAGTATGGGTGCTTTTATTATTATAAATTCATGTGACTTTTTCTATATAAAAAAGGCGTGTTAAGTCGCTACGACATGCTTCAGTTATATTAGTTGCAGCTGTCAAACCATGGATTCGCTGAAAAGTACAACTTTAACATTTTTTCTTTCATTTCATCGGCGACCGAGTCTAAAATTTCGCGTACTGATAGACAAAACTTGCAACTATGACATACTTCAATTTATATTTTTTCTACGTTTGATCGGTTTATGCAGGAACCACCAAGAACGTATGTCCAGATAACACACATAGTTCTATGAATATTCTTCAGAAGTGCAAATACTCTTAATTTAATTCCAATCGAATATTCTATAAATATATATATAGATTATTACAATTAAAAATCGTATATTCATAACAAAGAAGAACATTTTTTAAATATTCGTCGAGAACGTCTTTGAAATTTTTTAATATTCATCGAGTTTATGTATTGCACATTTCTTTGCGTAATACACTTGTCTTATGCAAAAGGCAGTGAAACCAGTAATCATGCCATGTATAACCGACACGCTATATTCGATAGATTATTCTATTCACATTCGAAAAAGATTTATAGTAGCGCCAGTCGAATATTCCACGAACATAAGACAAATATATAAGAACGACCTATGGAATATACCAAATAATCTTGAAGAATATTCCTAAAGTGTTCATAGGAGGGTCTTGTGCTATCTGGGTGCAGGACAAATGAAATACAGCTTCCGAATTACGTGTGTGGAATCATTCTCCAAAAGCAAATCGCTGTATGAGTAAGTTACATGTCGCAAAATAAAAAGATAAAATTTCAGAGACACATGCATGCATCTCTCCACAAAATATGAGATTCAAACACTACGTTTCGACCATCCGGATTGTGGTCGTTCTCAAGTAATTGGTAATATACTCGAATTATATAAGTATAAATAGATACGAAAAAAACGAGAGAAAAGGGAAAAACGTACAAGAATCGATCAAATTAAGACTTAACTGCTTAAGTGGGGCGTTTAGAAAAAAATATCAACATTCCTATACTCTCCATCGTAAAACGATCCTCAAAGATGCGAGTCTCAGATTACCTCGAGGTGTACTGCGTTGTCTAATGCAATCTATGCATCTTGGGGGATTAATGATACTATTATTACGCCGTATCCTCCACGTTTACGCGACGCTGCCGACGGAGTTAAAGGCGTAGGTGTTCCGATCATCGATGATCCCCCCATGACGTGTTAACGGGCGTTGTCGCGCGCGCGTTTTCCCCATGACATAATGGATGGATATAAAAGTTGGCACCGACGATCCTGTTCGAAGAACCACGACGGCCATTGTGCCGAGAAAGATGCGAGTTGGACGAAGATCGTGACACAGATCTGACGATACGTGTGTTCCAATGCTACGTGCGAGCTACGCCTTCGCCTGCACTTCTGCGTCTCTCGCGCGAGTAGACCGTGTACTAACTTCTGGTTAAAGGTGTGCGAACTGTTCGAATACGAATCGAGTCGAATCGAATTGCCCGAGATTCGGTTTGATACGAATTTGAATTTCTATGATTCGAATCTCTGGACGGTTCAAATACGAGTCGTGCACGGAAAAAAAAATGTAGCTGCCGTGGCCAAAAAACTGCACGTGGTAACTAGATTTCAGTTGTAAAATATGGACGGCTAATATTTTGCTACTGCGCCCATTACACAGTAAAAAAATCGTGTGCTGAAATGTTCTTGTATTACCAAGATTTGATTACTATTTCACTAAACAGATATTTCACTAAAACAGATATGCTATTATTTTCGTTACATTCTCATGTGTTATATTTATGTTAACATAATAACTTGACGCTTTATGTGCGTCATTTAAAAATGGAATATCGACTTTCTTAAAAATTATTTCAACTATTTTAATCCGTAACTATTCGTACAGTTTACTTGTCCTGTCTGTTTTTATTACATCACACTTATGGTGAAAAGAGCATAAGCATAAATGTGAAATACAGTGTTAATTAATTAACATGTATTATTTGTCAAAAAGTAACACGCGCGATGAATGTTATTTTAATTTACAATTTAGAGCGGACTTTTTGGGACATGTGAGAAATGTTAATATTAACATTAAATTTTTTACTGTGTAGGTGCGACACACCGTTTGCTGTGGTTTAGAAATTTATAATTATGGCAGCAAAATATTTTTAGCGACTCGTGATTAGCTACGGTAGCGAACTGTTAAAATTTTCTTGTATTACCGAGATAGTTGAAATAACTTTTCTTTCCCGTGTATGCATTGCCAATCTTATAAAATCGTATTTCCCGTTAATGAGCGGAACAGTACGGTCATGTTAATAGGCATACGTTCAGCGAGTGCATTCATGCGGCACCGCGCTCACTGAGCGGCTAAGTGGGCGTTCGATACAAGACATCAAAAATCTTTTATTTCTGGAATCTTTCGATTGTAGTCTATAATGCTGGTACACTGAGAAAAGTCTTCGAAAATGTATTTGCCGCACACAATTTTTATTTCACTGAATGTTAGTCCGTACCTTCACATCCAAACCAAAGAGTATTTTTAAGATTTCAAATTTCCGTACGGGGCGGGTGAACGTATGCCTATTAACATGACCGTACGGTATTTTTATTTCACTGAATGTTAGTCCGTACCTTCACATCCAAACCAAAGAGTATTTTTAAGATTTCAAATTTCCGTACGGGGCGGGGATTATTGCATTGAATGCTAAGTACAGCATTTTTAAATGATTAGAAAATCGATTTTATAATATGTGAATTTGCTGACGACGATTCCACCCGAACGAAAGCCTGTGTTATACGTCCGAAAGTAACAGCGCGCAGAACAGGTTGGAAAAGACGGTATATGAATTCATTTTAAATTCATATTAAATGAAAAAACTATTAGGCTACCGGCTTGCCTGGGCCTAAGTATGGTTTGGCGTTCTCGTTTCTATTTGAGTTATATTTGATTAATTTATGTTAATCGCTATGTACGCATTTATAATATGTTATTAGACATTACATTACATAGAATATTTTAACGCTTTACCTATGTTTTTTCACTCAATTCTTTCAGTTACTGCGACATTAAATAATGTATATTTTATTAGTTTTATATTGAACATTTAAATATAGTTTTTACTTTAAGCCGATTTTATATTAAATATTTAAATATACTTTTTACCTTAAACCGAATTTATATTAAATAATCAATATTATTTTTCCACGTGAAAATATTATCTACGTTTTCAAATTATATTTCAATGCGATTCGAGATTCGAGATACAAGACGTTAAAAATCTTCGATTCGCGTATCTCCGATTTCTGGAATCTTTCGATCGTAGTCTATAATGCCAGTACACTGAGGAAAAAGTCTTTGAAAATTTATTTGTGGCGTATAATATTTATTTCAGCGAAATAAACTTTTTCCACACAACTTTTTTTCTCAGTGTACCGTTAAAGCACAAGCGAAAGAACGCGCGATCCAAGGAATTTTTATCGCAGGCCTATGATTGATTTGTGATACTTGCTGTAAATCTCTTCATTTTTACTCATTCGGTATACGTGCGAAATTTCTTGTAGCTACTTTGAAACATACGCAGTAAAGATTGCGTCCATATACTTGCTACTTATATCGACGAGCTACGGAAACATAGCCGATCGTAATCTCTCTGTCGTGGCGTGTTCTGTTTTGTTCTAGTTATTCATCGATCATAGCGAGTATAGTATACACGTATCGTGCGTTGAGAGAAACTATAGCTGTTGTTGGCCGCGGCGCTGCAAATAATTGAAAAACAGGACTGGACATTTACTGGGAAAGATTACTACCGCGAGTCGCTTCGCTTCGCGCTCAGAAAACACACATTATTCGAGCTCATACATTTTTCATAACAACAGCTAGAAACACAATAGTCTACAAGTAGATTGATACCAGCGCTAATATTCGGCATCCACGGAAACTCGGGTACGTTTCGCGCGATGTAAATACTTGAAAGCCGTACGTAATCGCGACGTCACGACGAGGGCGTATCCTTGATCCAAATGTCCGAGGATATCTTCCTCTCGAAGGCGCGATTCGCCATATCGATGTCGGCAACGTCTTACATGACGTGTACGCGACAATTGCAGGGACACTGTCTCCGTGGCGTAACAATGCGGCGCGAAGGAGAGAGACAATCGCGCGCCACCTTGTCAGTTCCGTTCTTCTTTTGCGACTTTGAACCTGCGGCATGCGCCGGCTGCATGCCGGAAGGAAGTTCGCAATTTTCTTTCGCGTTCGACCTCTAACGGAAAAGGCGAGGAGAGAGGAATGCCGACGAAATCCTGGGAAACGCTTCCAACTTTCAAGCGTACGGGCGCGCGCAAAAGAGAAATCTCACGAAACACCGCGCTGTAGTAATCTTCAGCTGCAAATCCCATATACTAATCGGTCATTTAAAACCAAAGCTTTGTTGCGCGGCGCAGACAATAGCGCTATTTTTTTTTTTTTACGGCGTTAATAGCGGCGGGATTAACGTGCGCGATTTACGTTCGGTGAATGACTCTCATTAAAATGTTCCTTCGGCGAACACAATGGTCGCGACATCGCGAACAGCTGCTTATGCGTTTTATGTAAGATACTGTATTTAACAGGATTTGTTTAATGTATTTACGGCGAATCTGACCGCAGAGGAGGACTTAAGGAGCTTCTGGCGCACGCGACATTACATGCGGCGGACTTTCGGAGCAGGAGCCAAAAGTCGAAAGGTGTTGGGAGAAAGAGAAACAAGAATGTACAAAGCGGAAGCCGTAAAGGCGGTTTCGTGCAAAAAGGAAGAAAGAAAGAACAACTCGGAAAATAGAGAGGTGGTAACAAAGGGGGAAAAAGAGATACAGAAAGCAGTAAGAAGAAAGATGGTGCGGGAACGGTAGCACCGAAGGTAGAAAGTAGGCGTATACGTAAAGAAGTTAGGGGGAGAAGTGCAGAAAGCACACGGAGCAGAAAGGAGGTGAAAGTAATTACAACAGCGTGGTGTATTTAGTTTCATGAATAAATTATGCACTCTTCGTGCAGTTTAACGAAATTACCATACAGCAGCACTTTTCATTTTCGAGCAAAATCAGATTGAAAGAATAATGACGCGGCAACGTGAATTATTCAAACTGTAATTAAACTATAATTTGAAGCCAAAGTGCAACTGTGAGTATTGAGAATCGAGTACCGCACGTTCCTTCAATTCTTATAAATAAGATTGTTAATTAATATTAAAGTATTCTGATGTCCTACAATAAATCGTACATCAGTCTACGTCTGTTGGATTCGATCCAGGACGAGTTCGTATATTTGGTCTGGTTTAATACGAAACTGAGTCGGTAGAGAACAATCGAAAGATTCTTCAAACACGCTACGCCCAGAAAAAAATATTTTATAATAGTTAGGTTAAACAGATCAAATTTTAATATCTACGAAAATTTTATTTACTTCTACTAAAACATTCGCTAGATGTGAATTCTCTTAGAAATTCCAGTCTCAATCAAAATGGAATTTTGGTTAACGTAAAGAAATCATTTCTTTGAAATTAAGTAAAAGTCCAGTAAGGTCAAAATTAAAAGAAAATTTGCTTGATTCTTAGAAACTTTTTTTCTGGGTGTATTATTTCAGGACGCGCGCCAGGAGAACGAACAATGGAGTATAATTAGATGAATCCGGCACGAGATCGACAAATTGATGTTAATGACTCAACGGGAGAGTCAAATTATTGACATTTTCAATACGATTTAAGGTACCTAATGTCGATAAATTAAGGAACGGCTATTTCAGAAAGAAAGACGAAATTGGAATATGCCAAACAAAATGGAAGGAACGAGAGGAACGTAAAAATAGTGTATAACGAGACTGAAAAAAAAACTAGAATCTCCGTGAAATTAATTTTGTCCGTTTCACGGGCGGTCCTTTCCGAGAATCCGCCGAGGCTCCACGCTTCGCGACAAATGAAAGGACCAAATTGGCTTCCACGTCTCAGGGTTTGATCAATCCATGCCCCGGGCTCTCGAGGTAGGAATATCGATTCGGCTCTTTTAAATAAATGATACGCCGTCGTTTCCACTTGCAGAATTGGCTCGCCGACCGGCGCGCGGCCGTTCCTGCGATTTATTAGCGCAGCCTCGTTAATGGCCTTAAAGAATTAGCCGGCGACAGGCTGGCCAGGCTGCGCAACGAGTCGCAACTTGTGCCGCACGAATGGTACTCTAAGCCGACAGGACGACGGTCTCTCCGGACGAGAGACGTTAAGGGGATTAAGCGAACTTCGTCGAGCAGATAACGACGATGCACGCCCGTTGACGCATTACGCGCGGCGCGCGTGGATGAGCCCTGCAATCTACTTAAATTTACGCACGGGGTATCAGGCGCCGAGTATCCGCGTCCTTTTAGAAACTTCAGCCAAGTTACACGATTGATATCGCAGATCAGCCGCGATCCAATCATCGCCGAGCGAAGCTGACTACTCCGCGCGCCGTTCCTCTCGCTGTACCTTTGCATCTTCCGCATTTGCGAATCACATCTCCCGCGAACTTTCGAAAACGCAGTCTACTCGCGCTCTCTCGGAAATTTTCTTTTCGATTCCACCGCGATTCCTGATTTCATCTCCGTTTCGAACGCCAACTTTTTAATTCCGTTTACCTTTGAAATCTTTTTCAGATTCACTTTAATTCAAGGTTGCTCTGCGCGGAATATGTCCGAGAGAAACAAAACGCGACGTGTCTGTCAGCGTCGACGATGTACTTGTCGAAGAATCTGTTGTGAATAAAAATATGTTTCCGGCGACGTGCAGCGGCGTATGTAACATCTTCCAATTTCTCGACGAAGTGTAACGTAAAGAATGCACGTTCGTAAATTTTCCACGTACGTACGTCCGGAAAGTTGCCGCAATCTATTCCTTGTTAGCGATGCCATCGCGTAAGAGATACACGCCGGATTCGCCATAAAGAAATGTCGGAATTAGCGAAGGAAACCTTCCCCAGGTAAATCTCTCTCCCCTCGTAAATACATATACATGTATACATCCGTGCAACGTCAATTTCGCGTTTGGCCTCCGCGAGGCTTTCAGCGGGCGTTTATAAAAGCGAGATATCTCTCGTTTAGCGTCGCTCGCCTAGCGATCCCATAAATAATTCCTTCTGGACCGCGAAATATGTTTCTTTTCCCCCCCCCCCTCCCCCTCCGTAATCTGGCCCGATTAATCACGGCTGCACACGCAATAGGTTCGGTCAAAGAAAACGTATTAACAGCTATTTCAGCTGATTTCAAGAACTCGTTGCCGGCACGCTTAACGCCGGATTTGCCGTCTCCCTTTGCTGGTCTCCCTTTGGCTGTAACGCGCAGAAATTACATCGCTACACCTATGGATGTGCGAGGGGCCGTAAACGTTTGCGCCGCGGATTACGTCCGCGATTGCGAGCGGTTCTGTGCTTTCTCGCGCGGGCACGAATAATGTGGGGCAGTGCGGGCGAAAGCTTTTGAAATTTAAATCGTCGATGGCAGATGGTGAAACCGTATATATCCCGCCCCCGCACCGTATAGAACCGCAGGAACAGTCGCAATAAAAAGATCGAGCGCGCGACAAGCACATATTTATTAATCGAGTGCTGATACACGCCGGCGGCCATTCTCATGCATTTTAACGAGACATACTGTTTTCGAAACGTCTATAATATGCCCGAAAGTTTCTCTTTAAAACTTAAGATTTTCAAGTCCCGCCCCTCGGTAGGTCACGTACTATATTCGCATCGTTATAACTTGATGCGAATTTAAGGGAATTTTACTTGTGACGTAATTCCACTTGAAATTTTTCTGTCGGTCCTCGTTATTTATCGAAATTTAACTGTGTATCAATTGTATCTTCAGTACCTATTCAGTACCTTTTAGACTCGTTGCAGAATTATTATAAATTAATAAAACAAAAAGAATTATTATATCTCATAGATTATTAGAAGAGAGAATGCGTATACAGGGTGAATTTTATTTCGTGTCCCAGTCTTTTACTGAGAGATGGATTACCAATCAAAATTGTAGTCAGCCCGGGAAGAAATGAAAAAATCTCGCAATATATGTCCCAATCATGTAATATCTAATTGTGTCTTGAGAGATATAATTAGGTACTGCATGATTGGAACACATGTAACGAGACTTTTTCCATTTTTTCCAGAGTTGGCTACAGTTACAGTCGGCAATCCATCTCTCATAGCAAAAGACTGGGACATGAAATAACATTCACCCTGTATATTTGTTAGTGGCTGTATTCTTCAATAGTCAAGCCTGATCTACAATGTGCTCTTCGCGCCTAGAACATTCTATCTGTCTAGCCAATAAATACGTTTAAAAAAATAAGTGCAAGTTGATACATTGTACAATTATGGACAAATCTCTTGAGAGCATCTTGATTTGCTTAGACAAAATAGGACGTTTCTAATCGCAAAAAGCACTTTGGCCCGCATTCTGAACCCTCTTGTGTCAACAAAAGCGCCTTCAAAAATGGCTAATGAGCGACTTTTAGAGGCGCTTTTATCGATGAAAGAGGATTCAGAATACGGGCCGTCGTAGATCAGGCTTTACGCACGAATCACGCAGCAATCATGCGCTTTAGATTTTTCGGCGTGTCTACTTTGAACCTTGAGATACCTGTCTACCACGACGACGATTTAGGAGCCGCGGATATTGGATTTCTCGGAATAGATTGCTAGGGACTAAGCAATTATGGTTTTCACTCCGCTTTCACCGGCCGACCGACCGCGCGGATACAGCCGTATCTTTCGCCCGGCTTGGTCGTCGCGCCACGGCGCGAGTTAGCTTGTCATTAGATTCGCGCGCAATTAACGTGACAATGCGCGACAGCACGAATCACGTAATGCCGTGGCGCGCGCGTGCGGCATCGCAAATAATTAATAAATCGCGTGCGCAATCACCGCGCCGATGAATAAATTACGGTGCAATCAACGCCGATTCCCCTTGTTCGGGCGCATCAGTTCTTCATTACCTCCGCAGCCGCGGGGAGTCGCCGGTTTTTCGCGCTGGACGCTTCCGCAAGTTGGGCAATGGAAAAAACGTCTCCCCCGCGGAATTAAAGCTTTCGCCCGCCGACGGTAATTTCCAGCTTCGGGATGAAATTGTATGTCAGAATAAATTATGCGCCGCGCAGAAAGCACCGAGCCGAAATAAATTATACGTGTGTAGAATGAATCACGCGAATGCAGCGCGAGTAGGATCCCGTTCCTTCAGATGGCAGTAGAAAAATTACATGGGAACGAGTTAAGTGGCTTGATGAAGTTTGACTCCGTAACCCCGGACTTCCACTCCCACACATAATATTTCGCGTAGACAGGCGTCTTCTTGTCTGGAGGTATTATAGAATCGCGTTACTCAAGAAGCGTAACTTTCAAACGGGAGTACCGTTGTACGCGTTCAATGAGAAGAAACTCCCCGAATCTGCGCGAATAATTAAAAGTCACCGTAAAAGTTGACCGCACCGTCATTTCCCTTGTAGGGAAGGGATCCGCCGTTTTTCCCCCGCGCTGCAAAAATATTGACTTTTTACGTCGCATTCGCGATGAAAATTAAAAATGAAAATGAAACCCCCGACAGCTCCCTCCTAACTGAAAATAATTCGAAGCGCGAAGACTCGATCCACGATCGACGCCGCGAGTGCTGCACGCGCGCGTACTTTATCTGTCACGCGACGTAGCCATTGTAGACAGATTAAACGCATATTTTTCGTGTATACAAAATTCATCATCCGTACGTTTACATCTCACATCTCGTTTCCGCTTGTCGATAGGAAGCCCGCGTTTAGTTGTATTTACGATTTACGAGAATTTTTCCCCGCCGTTCAGTTCGCATTGTTTTTTTTTTCTGCCTATCCTCCGTACAGCGTGCAAGCGAAAAGCTGTCAAAAGCGGTCGCTTTGAAAAGCACATGCTCGCGGATATTTCCGACAAATTCTATCCTTGCCGGCTTTCCCGTAATTCCGCGCGCTAGTAATCATTTATATGTTAATTCCACTTGAATTAAAAAGACGGCGGTTCACGTATTCGCGGGGAAATCATTTTTCCTTGAAAACGCTCTGTATATGTAAAGCTCGCGGTACTAAAAAAAGTTTAACGTTTGTGAAAATATTTACGCAATGCGGAAAGAGGAAGCGCTGTTTTCGTCTTTTCCCCCCGAGTAGATAAAATGTAATTCAGACAATTAGTTTTCCCTCTGTCTCTCTGGATTTTCGTTTGTCGCGTTTAGCCGGCTAAGTTTTTTCACGTCGTTTCAATTAAACTAGTCAAAATTTCTCGGCCTCTCGCAAATCTTAACCCTGATATTTCGGTGCCGCGTGTCACGGGTCTGCGAGCCCGGACGACAATACGACGGCCTCAATCAAATTCGCCTGCATCGAAAGTAATTAATCGCGGCGCGGGCGCAGCTGTCGTTATTATCCGAGTCCCAGTAAACCACGGCGTCCACACGCGCGTAATTCTATTGTAATATAAACTGTCCAACAACAGATTCGCGTTTAATTATTCTACCGAGCGAGATTGTTTTGTTGAGCTGAGATTTTAAGAAAAGCGAACGACTTGCTTTCGTTTACTCTCGCCGCGGAGTGCGCGGAGAAACTGAAATACGAACTGCTGCACGCCGTTTCCTAAGTTGTTTTCGTTTTCGAGAGACTGATTTTTCCGTGGAACGGACCCGGTCGTATCGGCGCTTGAAAAATACACGTGCCGCAAACCGAGGCAATTCCGCGGTGCACTACTTATATTAATCGCATACCGCATTAGTTACGTAACCGCTTGATACTATATTGATGTCGGCAGTCAATATCCGGTATTTGAGAACAATCAATAAAAACGAAGCTCCGAAACAGCCGAGACAAAAGAAAATGCGCGCCTCATAAAGTTACCTCGTCGCGAAATAACTCCGGCGATAAGAATTTAAATATCGTGCTCGCATATTTGTATCAGCTACATGGTCTAGCTTACACTTTATACGCTAAGTCAGGCTCTCTCTCTCTCTCTCTCTTTTTCCTTTTAATGATAAAAGTACACGCGTTTCATATCGTAATCCGCGTGCTCGAGATTATTTTTATATTGCCCGATCAATATACATTTTCCGGAATCCTCTTTGCCCATTTTGCGTTTCGCATTTAAAGAGTAGTTTTTGCGGTATTCTGCGCAGGTCTCGGGTCCCATGCAAATAATCGTCTTGAGAGTAATCCGAGGTTTTACCATTTCTGTAATTCAAGCCAAAGGGACGGGGGCGCTTCTGACATTCCTCTTTTGACACAGCGCGCTGCTTCGCAGGGTAGAGTTACACATGCAATTAAGCGCTAAACGTTACGAGAATAGATTTAGAATGAATGAATCCAAGTGCAATATTAAATTGAATTCCGGCATGGAATTATATAAATTAATCGCCGCGACGCTTTTGCGCGCGCTCTGTTATGTAACTGCTATTAATAGCATTAATACTGAGCAAATTGGATATCGCGTTAATTTGTGCGCGTAAAGGAAACGGAGAAACTCGATCAGTTTGAAAAAGTGGATTATATTACACAAAACAATGAAATGTACACGTAATGAAGGCAAATTGTGCAATAACGACCGACGAAAGGAAAAAATTCACGTGATACAATGCGATAGTAGGTACACAATAATTCAACAATTCGCGATTAACCGTTTCACATGATACTAATTATAAAAACAGAAATGACTACATTAAATGATAACATTTAATATAGATTCCCGATGATGAATTTCCAATTTGGCACAGTTAAGCTATAGCGTTACAACTATGAGCGATTCGTGATTCCTATATTCGTGAATAGCGAGAGGGAGACCGTTGAGGGCACTGTGGTGCACAGATTCGTGGACTTACTGGGCTTTGCTAGGCATTTTTTGGGCATTAGTTTGGGCATGAGGCCCTTGCTGGTGCATTGTGAAGATAAAATAAGATAAAATAAGATAACGAAAGAATGTGAATCGCCAGTGGTTGATTAACGATAGAAAGAATCGTTAGATGACGTTAGGCCGGCAGATGGTTCATTTATTTAAATCCGACATTTTTTATTCCGACCATACGGGCTGTGGTCCTTTTCGAGGAATTCGACAATAATCTTGCGTCGTTGATATTAAACTAAAAAACACAGGAGGTTTGATAAACCATAGTTCTCCGAGTGATGCCCAGAGATGGATGTCAAACCTCCTCCGTTTTTTAGTTTACTATCAATGACGTGAGATTATTGTTGAATTGCTTGAAAAGGACCACAACCCGTATGGTCGAAACGTCGGATTTAAATAAATAAACCACCTGCCAGCCTGAAGTCGTCCAAAAGTAAGATAATATAAAATAAAACAAAATTAATTAAATAAGATAATAAGATAAAGTAATGCCCACTGGGCATTAGTGGACATTGGTGTACAAGATTTTGGTCAGCGGTTTCCCCCTCGGTGAATAGTGTGGAGGAAAAATTCGCCATTCGCAGTGATTCGCTAGACGAGCGGTTTTTTTACTAATATTGAAACTACCTTGACTAATAGTGGACTTACGTCACAAGTCCTGCAGTGACAGGCAAAAGTTAAAAGTTGTCCAAGTTAACACGAACGAAACGACAAATAGTAAATCCACGATTGATAAACTGCGAATCACGAATAGCGCATAGTGCGGCGCATAGCTTTACGCGAAACGTTACACTACACGCGCTATCAGGGCGTTTCAATTGACAAAACGTCACTGAAACTTTTTCAGCAATAATCGACGCTGGATAGTCAGTCAATAACAAGGTCGCGTTACGCAAGAGTAAAAAGATTAATATTATCTCTTGTAATCTCCATCTTACGAGGTCGCCCTCGTGATATAAAATTAAATTTTGTTTCTCTCGCACGGTTACTCCGAAATTACTACAAGGTGATACTAAAATGCTAATCACATGCGACACGCCGCTGCTCATCCGCCTGTTGTGCGCTTCCTCGAAGACCTCTTTTACATGACATGACATAAGTCATTCGCGTGCGCGCACACATACATACGCATACGTGCTGCAACGGACCGCATCATAATTCCCGCCTGTGATCCACGCTAATAACTTGGCGTGTTACACTGCAGCATTTTTCATCGCCGCGCGCGCATCCTAGCTTAAAATAATATTTATTCTCTCCCAAGAAGGCGCATCTCGAAGTCAGAAAAGCGGAAAATGTTAAAACTTGCCGAACATATTCGTTGGGAAAACATTTATTCTCGGGCCGTTCGAGTATCTGTCCGGTGAGTTTTGGACAGTCGGCATAATAAAAAGAGACAGCCTAAATTCGCCGCATCGAATAGCGATATAATTTCATGTACACGGTGAAAAATGGAATGTTGATGAGAAAATATTTTCCACGCGTCCAATTTCAAGTTAAAATAATAATCATCGCGTGTGTTGCTTTTTGACCGATTATAAATGTTAATTAACCAACGCCATGCTTCACATTTATGTTTATGTTCTTTTAATCATAAGTGTAACGCAATAAAAAGAAACAGGATAACTGAACTGTACGAACAGTTACAAATTAGAATAGCTACGGTCAGACTAAAATCCAGTACACCAATGCCCACTAATGCCCAGTGGGCATTGCTTTATCTTACTATCTTATTTATCTTGTTTTATCTTTATAATGTCCCAGCACAAGGCCTAATGCCCAAACTAATGGCGAAAAATGCCCAGTAATGCCCAGTAATGCTGCAAATCTGTACACGACAATGCCCTCAGCGGTTTACCCCTCGATTTTTCCGAAATGTCGATATTGTTTGATTTTGTGAAATAGTTGTGTTAAAAGAACTCGAAGTAATATTCAATTTCCAAACGACACGCATAAAATATCAAGTTATTACGTTAACATAAATATAACACATAAGAATGTACCGAGAACAATAACATATCCGTTTTACGTTAATCTTGCATTGAAATAACGATGAAATCTTGGTAACGCAAGAAACTTTTAACATTCGAACACACGATCTTTCGCCGTGTAAGGACACTTTACGACAATCTCCCGCGATTTTCAAGAGATCACAGTCGCGCGTCTGTACAACAAAGGGCCCACGCAACGAGGTGCGGAAATAAGGAATATCGAATAGCGGATGTCCCCGAGAGCGATTCAAAATCACGCGTCGCCGCCGAGCGCTTTTAAACGCGTACTTTCCCGTTCGACAAAAGGCCTGTTTACGGCGACGCGCCGATATAACAAGTTGCATGCACGCATGGCCGCGTGCGTGAAACAGGCGTGACACCTCCGGGCATAAACGAGATATTAATGCGATGACGATCACTTTTGCCTCGTGACTGATTTAAATGACGCTTTTAAATGGCCGGAGCAGATTTAAATGGCGACGCGGCGCTGGAGTATCGGAAAAATTAACGATATCGCGCTACGCACAGCTGGAGCGATAGAGCCGCGCGAGAAAGAGAGAGAAAGAGAGAGAGAGAGAGAGAGAGAGAGAGAGAGAGAGAGAGAGAGAGAGAGAGAGAGA
>NW_011967176.1:351610-356594 GCF_000949405.1 Vollenhovia emeryi
AGAGAGAGAGAGAATGGATCGCGATTAAATGAAGGAAGTTCGATAGTTGCAGCGTCGAGCCGCGCGTACGCGCGAGCGGATTATTTATCGCCCGCGGAAGATACGCCCCCGAATGACGAAGCCGCGGCCCTAAATTTTCGCGAGTTAATATCGCTAATGCCGTCATCAGTACGCCCATATTCGAGTTATATGTGTGCCGCGACAAACCCCAAATTTCCGCGAGCGCGAATTAATTTCCAGTTTTGGTGCGCCCCGCCATTAATTTACGGCGCGGCGCGCGGAGCCGAAATTTTCACGGGCCTTAGTTAGTATTATTCGCGTCGCTATCGGGGATCCCGCGTTGAAATTAATACACGGTAACGGCTCGTCCGGACGCAATTAAAAATTCACGTGGCAATATCGCCATTGTTAATTTATCAGCTATTATTATATTATCGCCGTTATATTGAAACGCCCGCGTTGATTTCTCCGTGTCGCGCGTCACAAACCCCAAACTTCCACGGGGAGAATATGATTTACACCGTCCGCGAAACGCCCGCGTTAATTTACGGCGCAACGGACGTTACGCGAATCTCTGGGGGGGGGGGGGGAAAAGACAGTTAAGCAACCCATCTTGGGGCCCACAATTACTAATCGAATCATTTCGATTGCCCGTAGCTCTAATTTTACGAATTTTACCCCGCGTAACTGAAACTCGCAATTAGCTATTCTATCTATAGCTAAGATTTAAAAGTAATACGAGTCAATTCTCTCGATTAGTTCTGTCGATATTCAGTAACGCAAAGATCATTTTCGCTTAAGTGGCACCGAGGGGGAAACCGCTGCTGTGGTGTACAGATTTGCGGCATTACTGGGCATTACGAGGCATTTTTTGGGCAATAGTTTGGGCATTAGACCTTGCCGGGGCATTGTAGAGATATAATAAGATATAATAAGATCATAATAATAAGATAAAACAAGGTAAATAAGATAAAGCAATGCCCATTGGGCGTTAGTGGGTATTGGTGTACAAGATTTTGGTCAGCGGTTTCCCCCTCGAGTGGCGCTAACCGAAATGTTAAATTGCTTGCCTAAAAAAAAAACCGTCAAAATTTTGCCCAGAGATTCGCGTTAACGTCACCGGCGCGACTTCCGAGATTTTTTCCGTCCAACAAGCTCGATTCGGTCAGTCGCGAGGCTGGTATTAAGGACGTGTTGTACACTAGGTATCACTGACGATTTCCCACATAAATTTGTGTACGTATCGACCCATTTATACACAGAAAATGTGTTCTGCATGCGCCTAAATTCGTACGGGAAGGCATCAGTGATTCCTAGTGTACGTACAATCGTAGCGAAAGGCAACTGAAATTCGACTTTGATGAATATATGCTGTTCTCAGTAGAGCTTGGGCAGTAAAGATTACGTAGAATCTTATTTCTGCACAGCTAGAATTCAGAAATATATTTTTAATCTTGCCACCCAGCGCAGTCACGTTTTTTCATAACCTCGCAGGTAAATTCGCAGGTAAATGCAGGTAAATGCAACGATGCAACTTCAAATTCTTATATGTACAGAACCTGCGATCGCTTCAGCGAAACAACCCCGAATTTTTTTACAAGTCTCCAAACACATGTGCCAGTAATTCGTCAAATTTTTGGAATCTTTTGAATTCAAAACTTGATTGAATTCTTGTAGCGTATCTCGCGATCGCTTCAGCGAAACAACTCCGAATTTTGGTGCAAGCCTCCAAGCACATGTGCAAGTAATTTGTAAAATTTTGTGTAACTCCGTTGAATTCAAGACTATTGAATTTCCCCAATATTTCAAAAATAGATACTAAACACCCTTAAATGCCAGATCGCACGCGGCGCGGCAAAAAACGTTGTTAAAAAATCTTCTTCCGCGCTTCGAATCGCGGTTTCATCCCGCTAGACGCGCGATTAACGCAAGCTCTCCCCCGCCCCCCTCTGCCCCTCCCGACCGACGTAATGGTCGACGACCGCGCGTTCGTGGGTGCAGATCATTTTCGAATTATAAGGGATCGATTGGGAGCGGGACGGCGATACAGTCGCGATGCGCAAATTGTTTGTTACATCGCCGTTTATAGCGTGTTTTATCGCGCGTTACACAGAAGTGGCCGCTTTCAAAACTACATTATTGTTACACGAAGCACTGTTAATTATTGCCGGGGGTAATGGAGCGATATTAATAGAGATGCGTTACGCTAGATGCGGACGCAACGGGCGAGAGGGAGGGGGGGAGGTGGCTGTTGCGGGTCGGAAAGAAACGGATGGATCTCTCTCGCCGCCGGCGAATTCAGCCTCTCTCTCTCTCTCTCTCTCTCTCTCTCCCTCTCGTCCGATTTTTCGCAGCGAGAGCGCGGAGGTACGCGAGAGAAAAGTACACGGCCGTGACCAAAAAATGGGGAGAGGCTAATTGAGATTGCAAATATCCTCACGGCGGCCCTTAACTACGTTTGCAGAAAGAAGCGCCAATTAACTCTCCGCCGCGGCGTGTTTTTACTTTTTGCGCGACAAACCGAATGTACGACGGAGAGGAAACAAGAGCCCCGGCGCTCCTTTCACGAGATCTGACATTTGCGGCGTCTCTCTTTCTCTCTCTCTCTCTCTCTCTCTCTCTCTCTCTCTCTCTCTCTCTCTCTCTCTCTCTCTCTCTCTCTCTCTCTCTCTTTCTCGTAACGCGCGATTTTCGCAAAACGCAATATCGGAAATACACGGGAAAACATGACATGAAAACGCGTTTTTACATTCGTAATAGAAGCTCGCTGCTCGACGTGTTTCAGTAGTTTCAGCCTCGAATAAATCGCTCTGAATAATGATTTTAAAAAAAGAAGAAGAAGAAAGAAAAAGAGGGACGCGTGCAACACACGGAGAGAGTCAAATCGATCGGTATCGAGGACTGGCTGCGAGGAGTCGCTTCTTTACACGGCCCACGGTCTCTCGCCACCCACACTGGATGCCCACACGCGCACGCACACGCACGCACACAAACGCGCGCGCGCGCACGCGACGAGACGCGGGCGTGTTAAAATTTCCATGGACGATGAGCGTCGAGTGTCGCGCGTGCACCTTCTTTGCGCCACCGGAAGCCCGTTTCAAGAAAGTACGAGGCTCTCGCCGGCGCCGGACGGCGGGGAAGCGAGCGGCCCCGTCGAAATGCGGACGCGAAGCCGCGCCGCGTAGTCCCCGGCATTTTTGCAGCGCGAGGATACCGCCGCTATAAATAATTGGCGTCGATACCAATTGCAGCGTGTCCGCGCCTCGACGATCGCGCTCTGGCCTCCCCTTTCTGCCGGCCGCGGTTTTATATCAACGCGGGCGTCACGCTCGCGCCGTGGTCGATTGTGCCCGACGCGTGTGTGCGCGGGCGTGCGTTCCTTTCTCAAATCGGGCGCTCTTGAGAAACGCACGCCATTCGGCAGGGATCGCCTCGCACGATGCACCAAGATACAGTGCACGCTGTTTAAGGCCCGGTCTACAATGAGTCGTTAGTCGTTAGTCAGAAGTCGCAACTATATGTTGATCCTTTTCCTTTCTGGGTGGAAGAAAAAGGACCGACATATAGTTCCGACTTCTGACTAACAACTCATTGTAGACCGGGCCTAAGTTCGTCGATTCTCGATCATTTCCCGGTCGCGACCGCGTCCGACTCGACGCGCCGTTAATTTCACCGGAACAATCGCCCTTGCGACGCGCGCGCGCGCGTCGAAATTTGCCGTTGCGACGCAAAACGCGCGGCCGAGGAGTCGCATCTTTAATTTAACGCTCCGTTGTTTTTCGGTTCCACTGATTGACGACAACGCGGAGTGCGAGCCGCCGGCGACCGAGGAACGATTAAAAATGAAGCCGACTCGACGAAGTCAACGTGAATTAATAGTGCCGAGCGTTAAAATGAATACCGGCCGGGTTAGCGTCCCTTCGCGCCCTCGCCGACGCGGGCTTCGAAGGACCGCGGCGCCGCGGAGAGTCGAGCGCGTCCCCGCGCTCTCCTCGCGAGACAAAAACCGGGGCCCGGGTCCCCAAAAGAGCAGGTGCAAGGCGATCGGCGTCACGGTCATTGATCGGAGAGGGGGGGGGGGGGCGTTTGTGACAGGCCGCCATGGCACCGGGCCGCGGAATCGCGCGGCGGAGCGATCGGCACGTTGATTTCGGAGCGGAGGAAAAAGCGGAGTTCGCGGCGGCACTACATCGATCGCTCGCAAGAGCGCCTCGCTGCGCCTGACATTTCCCTGGCTCCAAGGGTGAAAGCGTCGCGTGAGCGGGCGAGCTCTCCCTCGGCTCGCCGTCGCCGATACGTCCGTCCGCCTCTGACTCATGCCGGTGGTGGAAAAAAGCACGAGAACGCGAGAAAAACCGGGTAAGAGAGAGAAAGAGAGAGAGAGAGAGAGAGGGGGGGAGAGAGAGAGAGAGAAAGAGATAGAAAGAGAGGAGCAACGACGGGGATTCTTACCTGCACCCGGCAGACCGACAGGACGCCGAGCAGCGCGGCCAGCGCCAGCATCCCCTTCATCCTCTTCTTCCTCTTCCCGGCCCGCCTACGGTCCCACGGTTCTCGCACGGGAGAGAAGTGTCCGCTCCGAGAAGATGTCCCTCTGCGAATTCGCCTCCGCGGTACGGGATTCTCCCTCTCACGCCGTCCCTGGGCGCCTCCTCGCCTGCCGCCGGACGCGGTGCGTCGTAAACTCCGCGGTCGCGTCGCCCGGAGCGAGGACACGGCACGGCCGACGTCGGCTCTAACAACTCGGCCCGTATATACGCGGTCTCGATATTACGGCGCGCGCGATACCGCCCGTCCGTGACAACCACCGAGAGCGCAGCGTACTACTGCTGCCCGCCGCCGCTGGGTGGGTCGCTCGCTCGCTCGCGCTCCTCGGCTCGCCGTGGATAGCAAGATGGCGGCGCGCGTCGCGCCGCCGGTGCGCCGCGCCGTCCGCCAGCCCGCCGGCCAATCGCGGCGCGGCCGCCCGCTCGCCGGCGCGCCC
>NW_011967176.1:356712-363492 GCF_000949405.1 Vollenhovia emeryi
CCAGTCGATAATGTGGCGGGAACGCCGTGGGTTCAAACGCCGCGCCGCGCTCGCGGGCGTCCGGCGGGGCCGCGCGACTTTCGCGATTCGATTAGGCAATTAACGCGCGGTCCGCCGGCGAGGATTTCAATTAACGGGCCCGGTGCCTAACCCGGGGACGGCGCACGCCCGGCGCGGCGGCTAAACGAACACGCTTCGCGACCAATTCACGCCCGATTCCCAGTTTCTTTTTTTCACTTGGCTCGTTCGATTCGAATTTAATCTCTAAACTCCCTAACCGGGCCCCAATTGGTGTAAGAGAATTTGCTGTCTTTTTTCTTCAATAGTGGCTGAACAAACACGCTTCGCGACGAATTCACGCCCGAGTTCCATTCTTCTTTTTTTTCACTTGGCTCGTTCGATTCGTATTTAATCTCTAAACTCCTAACTGGGCCCCAACTGGTACAAGAGAATTTGCTGGGTTTTTAAACAGCGGCTAAGCGGACGCGCTTCGCGACGACTCACGCCTGATTTTCACTTTTGTTTTTGGCTCGTTTGATTCGAATTTAATCTTTAAATTCCTAACCGGGCCCCAACTGGTACAAGAGAATTTGCTGGGTTTTTAAACATCGGCTAAGCGGACGCGCTTCGCGACTCACGCCTGATTTTCACTTTTGTTTTTGGCTCGTTTGATTCGAATTTAATCCTTAAATTCCTAACCGGGCCCCAACTGGTGCAAGAGAATTTGCTGTTTCTGAAATTAATGTTTAAAATATCAATTCGCTAATATTTCTTGAGCGATAATGAAATGCTTTTCGTATCCCGCGTTTTGCAATTGTTGCTAAAAATGTTGCAAAAGTTATTGTTCTTATGAATATTGCCTCGTGAACTTCACTATGAACTCCACTCGGGAAACTAGGTAAGTCAAGTTGCACCGGGAGTTCGAGGGGCCAATCTTTTCTCTATCGGGAAAATGTTGAATATTCCGAGACGGGGAGATCCTTTAAATAAACGTACTGGCAAAGTATAACGAGGAGAATGAATTGATAAATAAATGTGGCAGATGCTATTTTAATTATTGCAAAAACCCCCGCGCGATAAAGACGCCGGTGATATAATTTCACGTAATTCCGTACACATTTTGAGCAATCGAACGACGCTTAATTGCGTCGGCTTGCTATCGTCGTTATCGTTTTTCAATGAAACTAATAAACGTCGGTGTCCTTAATTGAAGAGCCCGCGAGATGATACACGCGACAGACGGGGAATTTTGTATAAGTATTAATTATGCAATTTTATTCCTCGATCTCCTCGCCCTGCCTTCTTCGCCCCGGCAGAATTATTTTTCCAGATTATACTTCTGTGTACACCATTTCATATTTTTCCACCGTAATGTTGCGAAAACATTGGAAATTGATATTGGAAATTGGCGTCGAGTTCTCGCGTTCGCGTGCGGGATTAAGCGTAAATTTTAATATACAATTTCCCCGATTCGTACGTCAATATCTTTGATTTATTTGGACTTTGGCACTCATTACCGGATGCGCGCTGTTTATCGCTAAATTATTTTGACGCTCGGGCGCCGCGATTGTCGCATGCGCCCGACGAGTTTATTTGCGGTCCTAAATTACAGAGGTGTAAGAGACCGCGGACCGCTATTGTCAGAATCGCGGAAATCTCGGGGCACCCGCGCGCCTGCACACGCCGCGGCGGAAATATTTCCGAATAGAATTATTATCCAACTTTGTTTCGCTGCGTAATTGAGGCGGCTCCCGGAACAACGTCGTTGCCCGCGCCAACGCCACTTTTCAAACTCCACGGGAATTAATAAAAGCATATTTGTTTGACAGAATATCCAACCAAGTGGCCAGTGGCGTCTAGAAACATTTTAATAACCCGGTTATCCGTGCGCTGGTAAACGCTGGTAAACGTGTCGCACGCGCTATTTAAATTCGCTTCGAAATTCCGGCAAAACGGAAGGGCTCTCTCGCGACTGATCGCGGGACTTCGTCGCGAAGGTGTACGACGCTGATCGCTTCGAAAATAGAAGAAAAAAAACTAGAAGCCCCCCCTCCCCGTGGGTTTTGCCCGCCTTGATTAACGCCGCGCAATTCATTTGCAACCCCGACAAAGAAAAAAGCTCCCGTGTAATTCGAGAACCGGGTCGGGGACCCGTGCCGGTCATAAAAATGCGAGACGCGGCTCCTTTTGCCAATTAAAGGGCTCCGCGTCTCTCCAAGTCGGCGGAGAATCGCGAGAATCGAGCCCCGGCAGAGTCGACGAGGAAGCGAGGAGAGTTCGCGGCGGTGTAATTGATCCTTCGCACCTATACGCAAGAAACCGGGGCGATTCGGCCGAAGGGGGACTCTGGCAGGAGGAAGAGAGAGAAGCGGACGGTGGCGACGACGGGGTGGACGACGCGCTGCGGGGTGGGGGGGGGGGCGGTTGCAGCGGGGCAGAAGTTGAAAAGTCCGCACCCATGGCAAAATCAACAACCTGTAGATACGAGCTCCCGGCCGGCGCCGTCGCGACGGCAATGAGGTAACAAAGAAATCATGTTGCCGCTCTACGGCGCGCCACTCGAGGGGGAGCGAGAGCGACGAGGGAACCGTGCAAATATTCCTCCGCCGAGAGGATCACGTGTGCGCGGGACCGCTCGCGGGTACACGCCGCCTGCGGGGGAGGGAATGTTTCGTTCGACACGAGGGGAACGACGGAGTTCCTCCTCGTTCCTCCTCCCGCGGCGCGACGACGGAAGTCCTTGATTCCCGTCACATCTCCTCGAGTTCGCGCTTTTTTTGCACGCCACTCGCGTTTGTTATCAAGTAGCCGCCTTAACGGAATTTTCCCCGCCCTCCCCCTCCCCCCTCCTCCCTGCGCGCAACCCAGGGGCAACGGGAAGAGATTTCTCCTCGTAAAAATGCTGCGCGTTAACGGTTTCCGGGTTAAAGCGATTACAGGGGGCTTGAGCGAATTAAGGTACCGGGAGAGGTCGGAATTGATTAAAACGTTTGGTTCTTCCGGATTTCACGTTTGTAAAATACGGACCTTGCGCGCGGCTTACTTACCGAAATGTTTAATTCTGCGCGAGGGCGGATACAGCGAGGAGAACGGCCGGATTATAAATTTCGACGGGAGATTCAAACGCGTTTCCATCGTAGGAGAACGGTCCGTACGATAATCCGGAAAAAAAAAGAGAGCGACGGCGTATCGCCAATTGGAATTATTTTATCCGTACATACGTCCGCCGCGATGAAACGCGAGTCGTCGCGGGGCGGCCGCTCTCGCGGAAATGGCGGATTACAATGGCGGCCGCTCTTCTCTTTCCGCTAATTTATATTAAAATGTAATTTAACATTTCGCCGCCACGTCGGTCTGCTTTGAGCGTTAACCGAAAGTGCATTCCGCCGAGGAATAATTTTTTAAATGTAAGCCCGGATTTTTTTTTCACAACTCGCTTTACAAGTTAAAAATGACGTTCGGACTGAAATACGTGTCCGCTCGAAAAATACACGTGATAATCCCGAGCCTGGATTCAAGGACTGAATTTTTTATGTATATATATATTTTTTTTTCCCCCAAAGCTTTTTTCCTTCCTGCACCCTCGCATTATGCATTCATATGGTTTTTTTTACGTTCGCCGCGATTACCCGAACGGCCATTAATTAAATGACCGCATTTGCGCGAAAAGCGGCTGACAATTGTCCGACCGCGACCCATCTTCTAAATTTTTTTGCAGAACGCGGTTAAATAAACATAACGTTGTTTACAGCGGTCGTAACCGAGAAAAAAAAACCATGTTTGTAATCGATCCCCTCGTGCGTAACTACATATATGCGATCGTTACAACACATCGTTGGTTACGGTAATTGGCTCCGCGCGTCGAAATAGTAATTTTGCCATTCGACATATCGCACTCGCGGAGCCCGCGTCGCGATACGCGGCCGCCGAAATAATACGCTAACGCGGCCACGGGGAATCCCGCGCGCGCGTTTCAGAATCAATTACCAGCTCGCGAATTGTGGCACCGGTTTTATTTTCTGCTTTTTTCCTCTTCCCGCCTCTCTCTCTCGCGCGCGCGCTCCCTCTATGTCCATATGTTATCTCGCGCTGATGGAAAGCGAGGACAGAGAGGAAGAGGACGAAAGAGAGAGGACGCGCTCCAACGCCGTTCCCTCGACGATAATTATCGGAGTCGTGAAGGAGGGCCGCGGGTCTTCAGGACCGCGCAGTTTCGAGATTGCGGTTTCGTCAAGGGTCCGCGCCTCGTGATGAAAGCGGGAAAGGTAGCAGAAGTGAGAGCAGAAAGGATGCCGCCGCCGCCGCCGCGCAAAGTAACGCATTAAGTTACGAACCGGGTGGTCCGTTCTACCTCTCGCAACGGCGCGGCCATTTTTCAGTGATAACACCGTGGAGGCCGTCCTTGCGATAAAATGCGGCGAACAATCCGCGGTATCTTCCAACGCGGACAAATGGGGCAGGTGCCATCCGGATCCGCCCCGGATAACGGACCCCCCCTCCCCTCCCGTCGCGAACGACATAAAGAGTTATTGTTGCTTGTTTCTTTTGTTGTCCGCCCAGTATCTTGCTCATCGCAGTTACGGGACTAACATCTTATTTGTTAATACAATCCACGTCAACCAGATATCGTCGATTAGGTCGAAAGTAAAGACGTGGAGCGAAGAAACGTGCACTGAGAAAAAATCCGATTAAATACAATATAATCGGGTAATCCTATTACATAATAACAAACGGATATATCCGATCAAATTGTACATCCGTTGAAAAATATGATCGGTTTTTCCATCAATTTTTATCGGTAACTGCATCTCATCGGATGTATCCGTAATTCAATCGGAAAAAGTAATCGGAAAAATTAACCATCGGAAATACTATTTAATTGGTTTACCCGATGGAAATTTTTCTCAGCGTGGATATGTGTATTATACACGTTGAACTTAGAATCAAATCTTGGGCCAGTATTCATAGTCGGATCTTAGATTCAAGACTGTCTTCAAGATCATCTTTAGATACTCCGTAGCTAATGAAACGTCCCGTACACACGGAAAAAACAATGTAGCTGCTGTAGCTAAAACTTAGCAAAATAGGGACAGCTAATATTTTAGTTGTGATAGCTCAATATTTTGCTACTGTGCCTATTCTATTAGGTGCGACAGCAAACGGTTTGCTGTCGTAGCAAAATATTGAGTTATCACAACTAAAAATATTAGCTGTCCCTATTTTGCTAAGTTTTAGCTACAGCAGCTACATTGTTTTTTCCGTGCAGCATCTTTAGATAAATCCAAGACGGTCTTGAATATAAGGTCTGACTATAAATACCGGCCTTAGTGTTTTACGAGATGAGCTTTTGCAGCTAGATTTCTCTTTTGTTTCCTCGCCGCGTGTAATGAGTAACGTAATGTGTAAATTAATATCTCCTAGATGCTCTCCTAGTAACGCGATATTAAGACACGCGAGTTCGCTAACGTCAATGCATTTCAAGCGGCAAGTACACTGAGAAAAATTTCCATCGGATACACCAATTAAATAGTTTCACCGATGGTTAATTTTTCCGACTACGTTTTCCGATTAAATCATAGATACATCCGATGAAATTTATCCGACGAAATGCAGTTACCGATGAAATTTGATTGAAAAACCGATCATATTTTTCATCGGATATACAATTTAATCGAATATATTCGTTTGTGATTGGATTATCCGCTTGTATTTAATCGGACATTTTTCTCGGCGCAAGCAAAAGACGACAGATTTAGGGAGGGACGGATACATCTTACAAAAGATTGCAAAAGCGCAGGATTATAGACGCAAAAATGGAGCGAATTCAAGTATCAATTAAGACACGCGGGTCTGCTAACGTATTTCGACCGTAGGAAAGCGATTGCAAATCCCAGCAAGAAAGGACTGGGTCTTATAAAAAATTACGAGGGTCTAGAATTAGACATAAAAGTCAAGAGAAGGTGGGTTCAGGTATGTATCACTGGTACAAACGCACGAAAATAGCTTCTCGTTTTAACCCTGGCAATGAAACCGTGTCGGACCTGTGCGAGTATATTTTTTTTCACTTCCACATAATCGAAAAATAAATCCGAACACCGAAGTTATAGAGGCTCCAATATTTGGCCTGAAAATTCACCGCGAAACGAGTTCACTGATTCCAAACGAAAAAACAATCCGGGCTAAAAGGAAAGCGAGTTTTGTTTTACCGCACTTCATTATGGTCCTCGGTCCCCGCGGCGCGAGAGAGCGCGAGGCAAATTTGCGCGTGAGGAAGGGAGCGCGCGATTATAATATTAAAAATTAAATTAATAAATGTATATACATATACTTTTTGCAGAAAGTTCATCTAGGCGAGAGGAGGCGCTCTTCTGGAAAATTGAATTCTTTTGTAAAATTCCCCCCAGGATCGGAGAATCCGCTCGTCACTCGAACGCGCGGACTCGCCCCGCTCGCGCGAGCGACCGGGCCGACACGGAGCGAGCCAGCAACGCTCTTGTCTTTGGCCTTTTTCGGCGGGCACATGAAAATGCATGAGTAGGTAGCCTTGGCCCGTGTGCCTTCGCCCGTGTGTCGGGCACCGTAGCCGTACTGGTTACCCTGGAAACGGTATCGATTTCAACCCTCAGCTATGCAGTAGGAAACCAGCACCAGCACCATGGGGGTCTCTTCACCCTGAGTTTCGACGAGGCGCACGGAGCCCGTTTCGACAACCCGATTACAAGGGCCCCTGTCTCTCTCTTTCTCTCTCCCTGTCCCTCTGCCTATCTCTCTCTCTCTTCT
>NW_011967176.1:363666-381759 GCF_000949405.1 Vollenhovia emeryi
CTCTCTCTCTCTCTCTCTCTCTCTCTCTCTCTCTCTCTCTCTTTCTCTCTTCCGCCGCTCGCGACTCCGCTCTTTCGCCCTTGTCCCGGTCCTTCGAGGGCTTGTCCTAGGACCGCTAGGTCCTATAAACGTCCTTTTCTCCCTGCCCCTCTCTTTCGCTCTTCCTATCGCTAGTCACGATCATCTCTGTTTCGCTAATTTGCGAAAGCACCGTATGCACCTCTCGGCCCGATTGCTCGGTTCGAAAGTTATTATTGGTGCACCCGCAAACTGCAAATAGCCCCTCGATCCTCATTGTAGATGATGGATTTGCGGATCTTCCTAATTACACGTGGATTGCATTATCGTGGCGCGAGAGTGTCGACTCTGTGCGAGTATAATTGGAATATTCAGTTGAGATTATCGACGGGATTATCCGCCGCGATTGTGTGTGCGATGATAGTGCGCGGAGTGGCAACGGTGATCGCTTCAAGATTTAAAGTAAACACAGTTTAAGTAAATGACGAGATAATGGCCCCTATCGTCGTATAATATTGAAAAAGTCTGACAGCTTGAGTTTGGACCAATTACCCGGAGGTTTCCACTCGAGAGCTGTGCACGGCTCCAAGAGAAGCCGTTCACTCATTAAATCTTATATCAACATATAAAAATTGTATCATACAAAAGAGATTTCAAACGCGTTAAAAAGGCCACAGCGACACGCGGTTGTCAAGCACCACGAAGTAACCGATAACTCAAGACGGATGTAATTCGTGAAATTGAAGCGTTATACGGGAAACTTGATCCGAGCGATCGAGAGAGAAAGAGAGATCTTGAGCAAGCGCGTCGCGACGTCGCGACGCGGCCGAAGGGATGACAAACCCAAATATATGCATAGAATATTTTCACGCCCGGTGCACCGGACTTATTGCCAGTGAAAAATATTTCGGCCGATTGTTCTACTCGTCCGGCGAAACTGCCGTTTACGTTTTTCCCAGCGTTACAGCCTGGCGAGGGGGCCTGGAGGTTTCCCCTGGAACGAGACTCACCCGAAAATCGAAGCGCCAAGTTTTGTTATTCGCTCAAGTCCCCTGAAAATTAAATTAGCGAAATATCCCGGTAATTAAGCCTAGTGGAAAAAAATTTCCATTAAGGAAAAATCTACTTGGGAGCCCTCGGAGACACCGCCCGTAAATTATTACGCCGTTAACTCCGGAGCACCGTGTATACCGCGGGGGAAAAAGAGGTGCCCGCGCATAAATTTCTTGGCAAATTCGAAACGGGAGCGCGAGCATTTGTCCGAAAAATTCTTAACAGCTACGTCACGCGCGCGTCACGGACGCGGAATGTTAACGATTGCGTAAAATAATTTTATTTCTATCGTAAACAAAATTACGCCCATTAAGAACGTTGTACAACGTTTCGTCATTCGGTCGTACGTTTTATACACGTCGTATTCCTCAAAGAACATGAAATAAACGCATAAAACGCGCATTTCAGACTATTAAAACGCGCACATGAAATAAAGCGCTCATTTGATACGCGTTATCGGTTACGTTACTGTTACGATGAATAAACCACTAGTCCGAGAAAGCATGCAAACAAAGTGCCATAATTAAATAACATTTTTAGCGCGCGAAAAGAGATGGCACGCGTGTCCCGTTTAACATATAAATTTTTAGGCGGTTTTTAATGCGTTAAAATAGCGCGGATATAAATATAAATAAACAATGTCGCGCGTATACATAGATACAGAATAGAGTGGAGGAAAATAATTCAACGGTATTAATGTTGCACGTGAATTATATATTAAAAATTACTGTGCATTATATTGTCACCGGACTTATATTGCTCTTGAATACTTTCCGCTGTTTAAAACAAGGTGCACGATTGTTCCTCTTTTTAACGTTAATAATATCGATAATAAAGTGCGTTAAAGTCGCGAATAACCGCGCCATTGACACATGAACGTTAACTATCGGGACCATGCATTATTAATAGAGTGAGCGGAATTACAATACTAGCGCTGCTAGTGCATCGGTTGCAACGCTGTCAATAACTTTCATTGTTCGCCCTTTTCTTCTCCCACCTCGTACAGACCGCAAACTTTGTTGGCCGGCACAGCTTTATCTGAAACAACGCTCGCATTATATATTCGAGCTCTTTGTCGCAAAAATGGCACGTGTCAAATCCGGGCAATAATCCCATATTTTCCCAACTAGACTAACGATTTACCTCGCGACTTACTTTAGCTCGTCGCTGTCACAAGGATTGTTAACTTTTATTACGCAAAATAGTTGACTTGGGACAATCCTTTCGTTAGTATTACTGCAGTGCAGTTTTCAAAATTTGACTCGAGCCATCTGCGAGATAAAGGGCTCATTTATTCAACACGCGACGGTATGCAAACCGACAATTTCATCGATTTCCTTTCGCTCCGCCGGCAGGATGTAACGGCGTCTCCGCTCACATTTAATATTTAGACGCGCCGCGAAGAAGAGTTACGCGAAGGCGACACAGTAGCTGCAAATATTCCTCCCCCGTGAAACCATATCCGGCATTTTCCTTTAATTTAGAGTCGCGTCGCGTGAGAGTCAAATCAAAAGGATGACCAAAAAAAAAAGAGAAAGAAAGAGATTCGTAAGAACAGTTCAATATATCTTGAAACCGATGCCCGACATCGAACATTGAAAATTGGAAAGTCTCGCAAAATGGATTCGTGCAAAATCCTATTTTAATTCACTCATCCCCCCCATAAGAGACCCTTTTTATCGTTTCCCATCTCCACGTCAATCACATAACTGTCAGTGAAGTTTTTCGCTTAACTTGTGCTTTGCGTCACGTCTCATTCAATCGATTCAAGCGGCGGAAAAAGCTGCGCGTTCGCCACTTCCGCAAATTCGTGCGGAATTCGAGAGTTTTCACTTTTTGCCCGTAAGAAGAAGCTACGTGATCAAGCGGCCCGTTCGATCGGCGTGATCTCGCGGATTCAGCATTCGCTTCCCGGACTGTACCGATAGGTACGACGACGCCGTAACGCCCCGAAGACGGCTATTAGCTTATCAGCGGATCGAGCTGATAGCAGCGTGGCGCGCGCAACCCTAAAAATAGAATGCGAATCCCGATGGGAGTCGATGCAACCGCCTGGCTTCTTCGAGAGAACCATTTCGATAACGCCTCGTAGGGGCACAACAGCCCCCGTTCCATCGATACATTAATTATTTCTGATCGCTATCGAGGGCGTTGTACCGCCTCGGCCTACAACGCCTAAGGCCTGTTATACAATACGTCGTATGTCGCTGTCGGTTGTCGGGACGTAGCCGATGGTCCGATGAGAAAATTTCTTTAAAAAACAAAAATACCCGACATACGACGTATTGTGTAACAGGCCTAACGCTGGTTCTACAATAGACGCAGCAAGTCGCAAGAAATCGACCGATCACAGCCAAATGTGAGAAGAATAATCGACCGATTTCTCGCGGCTTGCGACTGCGTCTATTGTAGAACCAGCCTTAGACCCTGGATTTATAATACGGGGCGGACTGCGAAAAAATCTTACGACAAGAGTGAGTCGACGGTGACGGAACGCACGCTGACTTGACAAGCTAGTTTTTATAGTAATACTTGTATCGGATCTTTCAATGTAAATTTTAAACCTGCCTAGCGCACTCTTATCCGATATTTTCTCCTCATTTTATTTTTCCGCCGCACCTTAACGCAACATCCTACTCCAAGTGACAGCTTTTATAATAGTGAAACTAGTAAAGGATTTTTCGACTCAGTCTAGTCCGCACCAACCGTAAATAAGAGGTGAGGCGGGTATTACATAACACCCTGTATAATAGTAAAACTAATCAAAAACATTATAGACCAGTCTTTTTGTCCACGTTAATATTTGCCGGTTTGGACATAAAGCGGAGTTATAATTATGTTAACGGAATACGGTAGTAGCGTTGGGAAAAGATGTGGCCGCGTAAAGTGAATTAAATGTCATCTGCGCTGAAACTTACCGATCATCTTGGGATAAGGCAGGTTGAGGTTGTTCATAATTCGGACGAACTCCTCCAGCGACTTGGACAGTCTGGGATTAAGGGCTCGCTCCTCGGCCACGGTGGTGACGGTTCTGCCGTTGTAATCGTGTGCGGGGTATAGCCGGTAATTTCGCGGCAGCGTCAGGATCTTCTCGTGAACGGATTTGTACAGGATCGCGGCGGATCCACCCTGCGCACAGGTGGCACGGTAATTCGAGCGCACGGCAATTATGTCATAAAGCTACAGGACTTGTAGTACACGAGAACTTGAGAGCGAAAGACTCGATAAAGAATAATTAACGAGTGAAAATAAGGGAGCAAAAATTTAATTAGTTCGATCCGATGAAAGCCGGAGTTAGGTATTCGAAGTTATTTGGAAAAAAAATGTGTTAATCTTAGCAAACTTTTTTTCTATAAGAAATTATTCTCGCGCGTCGAAATCGATACTCGGAATTAGATTAATATCAAATACGCAGTTAAATTGGACCATTACGAAATAAATCAAACAAGCGAGATGTTGGTAGTCCAATAATTGTAATCTAAAATGTGAAGTTACATATATACCATTTTCCACCTTGTCCTGATTACAATTATTGAATTGTTCGTAACTCTACTCTGGGAAAAATTTTGACCGTTTTATTTTGTAATTAAGCAACTTAACATTTCGGCTAGTGCCTCTTAAGTGAAAATTATCTTTGCGTTACTGAACATCGACAGAACTAATTGAGAGAATTGATTAGTATTACTTAAAAATCTTGGATATAGATGGAATAGCTAATTGCAATTTTTAGTTACGCGGGATAAAATTCATAAAAAATTAGAGTTACGAACAATCCAAATAATTCGATTGCTAATTGTGGGCCCCAAATTGGGCTTAACTGTCTTTTCCTTCCCAGAGCTCGCTTGTTTGATTTAAATCAATATCTGTTCTGTTAGGTACCGTCCAGCAATAAAACGCAATGTGAGACGAAGCATGAAGAATTTTGCCACGGGCGAAAATAATAATTTCGCTCGGTTTCCTGTGTCGAAACGTACGTCGTTTAAACCGAGCTTTCGATGGGAAGAAAGGTCGCGGCACGTTTGTAAAATGCACCGACGCGCGGTCGAGCACGATGACGGACGGCTATTCATCACGCGAGAGCTGCGGAGAAGTCTTTCATATTCCCGATGATATATCGACGTTTACTTGCACCACATACGACACGTAGGGAAAACGTTATTGCGCGCGTCCGTCGAACGTTTCGACGAGAATTTAGGATGCCGCCGTGTCTGTTTCGGGACGGTATCGATCGTTGATTAGCTATGACGTTCCAAATAAACCATTTATCGACGTCCGACAATTATATCGACGACAAGTCGGCGAACGGCACTTCCGCTCCGGAAGAAAGAACCACTTGTTTTTTAATTAAACGACGCAAGGGAGACGCAACTCGCCGGCTGAAATTAATACTTGGGTCAATGAACTCGGGAGTGCTGGTCGATCAATCTAGGAAGATTTTCATGAGTCACGTGCATTCCCCGTCTACACGGTGTGCGCACAATTATTGCACTTTTTCACGCCTGGATTTTGTTTGACAAATTTTGGGATTTATCTCTCTGCGAGAGAAATTTCGATTGCGTTCACTTTTATTCAATTTTCCAAATTTCAATATTGCAAATTTATAATTAAAACTCAAGTCGCGAGTGTTCAATTAAAATAAAATTTATATAAAATTTATACACATATATTATTTATATTTAAATAATATATTAGGTACTGGAATTTATAATGTATATGTATTTATATATATATTATTTATTCATGGTGATTAAATAAAGAGAACTTTTAAAAATTTTGCAGCGCGATTAATCATAATTTCAGAGTCCATACTTTTATCTCAAATCTTCAAACATTTTTCAAATGTCACCGGTTAAAAATAATGCAAGCGAAACAACAGTGCAAACCGCGTGCAAGAGATTGCGTATTCTCGACAGAAAAGCGTGCGTGTGGTTTCCAACTTTACGAGGGAACTTCGCGGATATCGCCGCACATTTAACGCTGAACATGATCGCGTAATTGTCAGTTTCGTTTGCCGGCCAGCTTTTCTGGCCGAATGTCGGAAACAAAATCAACCGTCGAACGAAGTGGCGCGAGTTAACGATGCTAAATCGAGATTTTGCGAGGAAACCCGAGGCTCGGTTCTTCTTTCGATACGGCAATTGAAGACTTTCCAGTTGAGATTTTTCCCTCCCCTCGCCAATTCTCCCCTTTGTAATCGCGAGAGATAACGAGTTGAACAGAAACTTCACGTCAAACGTTATCGCTCTTCGGAACGAAGAAGTACGACACCGTTGTTCCATTTAGGCCCAGTTTCACCAAACATCGCTTAACTTTAATCTTGATTGTTTGTCCCTTTTTAAAGTAACCGTTGGAAAGGGACAAAGAACGAATTAAACTAAGCTTAAAGTTAAGCGACCAAATGCACGGAAGTGGTGCGTAGTGGCCGCGCGTACCCGCAAAGATGCGCGACTTTCCCGGCGAGTTTTCCGACCGGGGCTTACCTGAAAATCAGTTCTGCCGCACCCCCGGATCAAGAGCGCATCGCCGGTGAACGCAATCGCCTGCTCATCGCAAACGTACGTGACGCAACCTGCACAGATATCAGATGGAATATTTACGATATCGCGCTTCACTTCACCCGACCGCCATCCGGCGAGCATCGCGTCGTTTTTCAGGCCAAATATATATTTATCTCTTGGCGGTGATTCGCTTCGCAATCGGCCGCAACGATAAACTGAGCTCGACTCGTTCGTCGGCTCGTTCATTCCATTTGCGATATCGCATTCGGCAAAAAAAAAGAGAAAGAAAGGAAAGAAGGAAGGATGGGAAAGAAAGAAAGAAATTGCGAACAGATATATTACGTTCGCTCGAAAAATATTGGTACGCGGCCGATAGGTGTATCCGACATGGAAAGAGCATGATTCGTATCCCCCGAGATACAAAAAGGGTGGTTTACAGCCGAGCGAGGTAATTGGACAGTTTTACGTAAACGTCCAATAACTTGCCGATAATAGAATTACGACAGCTATTTTTCCTAACAATGTGTTGTAAACAAATAAGAATTCTTCAATGTCGCCGGCGATAATTAACAACGTCAGTGTTTTCTTGACCATACCCGGCATTTTTTAATAATACAGAAAATTTATGGCGAAAAATATTACCCCGGCCAGGGTTTGAGGCGGGTGTCTCGCCAATTCAACCACTGAGGCATATGATAATATTTGTCGCAATAACAGTATAAAGATGTCTACGCGACTATTTCGACCTATTTGATCCCAAACCCTGGCTGAGGTAATACTTTTCGCGATAAATTTTCTGTATTATTAAAAAATGCCAGGTATGGTCAAGAAAACACTAGTGAGTTGTAAAGTCAAGACAATATAATAACCCAGTAAAAATGAACGTAACGTTATAATAGCTAAATTATGCGAGAATTATTTACGTACCTCGCACGTGCACGTGTGTGCTTTGCAAAATATTTGCCGGTTTTCCCTCCTCGCGAAATGCATGCGGTGCATTTGCCACGAAAGAGCTGAAATATCTAGGAATTTAATCAGCATCGTTGGAGTTTTACGGTGTATAGGAATGAAGCTGATATCGAATATCTAACCCGCAGGTATTTAATGCACGCTATTCGCATACTCGGCACGAAAAATCGTGCCTATCGGGCTGGCCCGACATCGAGATAGCTCAGTAGACGCATTCAGGATTTTCCCCGGACAAACGATTGAGTCGCGACGAGTAGCGAATTCGGCGCGATCGATAAGAATGGCCGTATTCCCCCCTTTTTTTTCGTCCCGTTTTGCCGTAACTCCAGTAGCGCGGATACGTGTATATGATAGAAAAGGGAATGTACGTATGCACATGTCCCGGAGCTACTGAATACCACAAACGTTTGAGATCAAACTAGAAGGAAAGCAGTTTATCGTCGGTAAAAATTAACAGTTCCCGAATTATCGGACAGATAGAAAACTTTTAATTTCTCTGTGCTTCCAGAGAATAAATGCGATCAAACATCAGCACAGAGTAAAGCTTATTTTAGCGACGTTAAAAAATTAATTATAAAAATTAATGTCAGTAAACGAGCAGAGAATGCAATGCTCAACTTTTGTTGCTGAAATTCGGCGAAAAAAAATTGGAGCCGATTGTAGAGTTTGTAATTTTTAACAGACCGTTACTTCCCGGACACCGTGTATAAGAGAACTTCGACCCGAGTGAGACTTTCTCAGTGATAGAAAAGGAAATCGATATAAGAACGCGTGCGTTGAAAAAACTACAGAAAATTGCAGTTGCGATATATCCTGGATAGAGAACAGCTCAAGTTGATCACTCCAGGGACTGTATCGCACACACGCAACGTGCGTGTAAAATTCAAAACACAATGCAGTACATGCTCTTCTTTTAAAGATAATGAAAAGGAAGTGAGAAGAGCGCGAAGGGATAGACAATGCTGCAATACCGAGATAAAATTTTAATCTGTTTAAAAAAAACGTTTCTAAAGCGTAAGAAAAATAATTACGTAAAATAATATTAAATTACGAGATGATAATATGTAATATTGAATAAAGGTAAAACAAAATTTTCTACATCAGCATTTAATTTAATTAATGTCCCTCGAAGTTTAAAGGTAAAAAATATATAATTTTCATATTTCAATTTCTCCTTCGGTCTTTCATGTTTCTATCTTTAATTCTCGCCGTCTTCAACGAATAATCCGCGCGTGAAAAAAAAGAGTCCGCGATATATTTTTCAATGCAGTTCTTAACAATTTGCACGCGTACATCTTTCCGACAAAAATTGCAGTCGATCAGATCGATCTGCGTGCTCGAGATAGACCGGCGTTATATATTTCTGCTCTTTCCATCCACGTGGTGAAACATATATACACCGGACCTCGCAAGAAAGTATTTCGCCACTTTTTCTCGGCACCTCAATTAATAAAATAATAGACCGGGCGAACGCGCGATCGATCGTGCAAGAAATGCACCCCGATATCGCGAGGGTGTGCGAGCGTGTTTCTGTAACTTTTCCGCAGCGTTATTAGCCCCGAAACTTTCGTTACACCATTACACGAAAATCGCGTCTCGTATTCATCGTGGGAGCCGCATTAAAAAAATCGCGTTAAACCGGATTACCGAATGCGTCACGAAGATTTACAGAACACGGCGTTCGTTGTGGCACCGGCACTCGTGTCGAAGAGAAAAGCTTGGCTTTAATGGAATTTGCAGTAATTTCTGTCGAGCGAACCGCGCGACTTCAAACACTCGCTATTAAAAGTAAACGCTAAAAAGCGAAATAATTCCCGAAAACGATAAAGATAAGAAAGGTACAAAGGCCCATTTTTCACCCGTAGACTCAACAAGACAATATATCATGTACGTATATCGTAACGCGAAATAGCTCACAGAACATGTCGAGAAAACGCTGAAATCCACGTATGTATCAAATATGATACACTATGCACTTAGCCCCTTATAGGGCGGCGTTGTGCTCTATTTTACCACTCCATGTAGCTGACACATAGGCGATGGTAGGATGCTAGCTAAATGGACAATGGTATAATATTTTATCGCCCGGCAAAAAAAAATAGACGAAAGCAAAAGCTACGTTCCCGACGAAACATCGTTTTATATATTTCGCCAGTAATATGTATAACTTTAATCGCATCGATTGCCCAAGTTATTCTCGACTTTCCGTTTAAAAAATTAATAACTCGCAAAGTGGAGCAGTGTACAAGCGCGACGAAATATTTAGAACATCATCTAAAAATAACAGCATTCGAGTCGTTAAAAAAGAAGCGACGTAAAAAAGCGGGAAATATAATTAATGAGGAGGGATGGTAATCTACGTAAAACTTCCTTCGGGTGTTCTTTACGTATTTATAAATGTTATATAAAACGTATAAATAGCCGCGATCGTGACATATATCAGTTCCGCGCGTATCGATGCGACTCGGCGGAAATAAATATCGATTTGCGTGAAAATTTCGATTCATTTTGCACGAGTTGACCGAAATACCATTTCTCACGGAGGCAAGAGTGTGTAAAGGGGGAGCCTGACCTTCGGTGTGACCCGGGGTGGGCAGCACTCTCAGTTGGTGCCTGCCGAACCGGACCTGATCGTCCGGCTCCAGGAGCACGTCCGCCTTGGCGCCGCTGCTGCGCGAGATCATGGACCTGCAGCCGGGCAACAGGCACTTGAGCCGGCCCGTCCCGGTGACGTGGTCCGCGTGCATGTGCGTGTTCACTGCAACACACGGAAAGATCGCGAAGACGCCAGTCATTGTTACCCAGCTAATGCATAATCGATAAGGGCGGGCCACGCGAGATCGCGATCACGCGTTTCCGTAACAGGACGCGGCAGAATTTGGAGCAACGGCGCACGATTGTAGCGACGGAAGCCGCGGAATTATTCAACGCCAATGATATTTACGAAGGCTCCCGCCGTCGACGCCTATTTGACAAACGATCTAAAGATAAATCCCGACGTAGCGAATGACAGGATTAATCTTTTAAAGACATTTAATGCTGGCGTTTGAAAAGTTCCGGCGAACAGTTGGCGCTTCGACGTTGATTAAAGAGTCTGAAATTAATGTCGAAAGTTCCGGAATGCCTTGCACGTCGTTTTCTAAAATGTCTATACACGTATAAATGCGCGTGGATATAATTTAGCTTTAATAGATAATTAAATTACGGGTAAATCTATTAATCTAATTAGCGGCCTCGCTCTCTTTGCAGGACTGAGTTACAAATAATGCGCATAGTTTTACGGGAGTGGGGGCGGCATTAATGGCGTTTGCATTATCGGAAAACGGAGAGAGGTGCATTATGGAAATGTCCGTTTGTTCGGGACAGAATTGGCACACGCAGAATTCCGCATAAACAAGTGCATACGTTCCACTTAGCCAAAGCGCGGTCTCCCTCGCAAAAACCACTTCGCGGTCTGATAACGCAATAAGTAATAAGGTAATCCTATCAACCCTTATTCGCCATGATATACGACGCCGTAAACTTTGTCCCTTCCCGCCGAGCCGAAAATCCCTTCGCCATTAAGGGCGCAAATTTCGAAAAGGCTAATGCTGCGCAAGTAAGGGCGGATGTATGATTTATCTCGACTCTCAATTTAATGCCAGTTAAAAGTCGAAGCACTTGGAAGAGGAAAGGGCACAAAAGTGCCTTCTCCTCGTATACATATAAATAGTTTATACTCCACGCTTAATTTTGAACAACCTTTGCCTTTCGTATTTTACCCTTTTAAGGATATTTAGTACACGTATATCAAATGTACGCGTAATCAATTAATGGGCGCATGTATCAAAGTTTTATCTATCTTCTGGAAGCTTACAGAGACATTCCCACACGGAGAGAATTTTCTCTTCAAATTTATCCTGAAAATCATGAAATCGTGGGACCATTTGGCACTTTCGAGAACATTTTATGACAGCTTCTTGAAATTTTGCCATACATTTTACTAGTAAAACGTGTACTAAGTATAATTACTAGCAAAACGTATGGTGAAATTTGACAAAAACTCTCCTAAAGTTGTGCCAAATGCCACGTTGTTCCACGATTACATGATTTTCAGTGTCAAGAGAAAATTTCCTTCGTGTACATAGACTAATACTTGCATCGCGCCGTCTTGATCCCTTTGCGCCTGACATTTCGCGAGGTCCCTTCCATTTTACCCGCTCTCTCGCTGTTACATGGAAAAGCAAACAGTTCGCGCGACATTGCTTCAACAGCCGCGCCGCTGATTAGTCAGTCAAACTTCCGATCGAGGGTTCGACTTAATTAATTTCCATGCAGATCCGTCCTCGCGGGTGATAAGCACGATTTCTCGAAATAACGCTCTCGCCGTCGCGATACACCCGGGAATTAGGTATACGGCGAAATCGAAGGGGGCCGCGCGCCCCCTCGAAGCCCAAGTTCTTTATCGAAATTGGCCAAGTTCGACAATATGCCCGGGCGCACTCTCACCGGGTTTATGGTCCACGGGCGCGCTAACCCTCAGGACAATGGCGAAACTATGCGGGGTCCACGGCCGGTCCTTAGCGGCGGCGGGATTGCATGCTAATTCATTACGAAGTTCGGCAAATATTGGTCGGTTAGTAGGATAGTTCGCGATATAACTCCGCGCCCTCGGCTCGTAAATCACGGCACGGGGCATCGCGTAATTGCCGACAAGTACATTTCCGACGATATCGAGTAACGGCGCCGGTAAGATAATACGTTTTGTAGTTAATTAGTATACGTAATTAATTAGTTATCGATTCGGGCTGTTTTACGGGCGCAGTACGTCAATAAATGTTAGGTTTCCTGCCCCCGCGGGATGATTAATTTCGCGCAACGTTAACGCAAACTGCCGGCCTGATAATCGCGCGCATCGAGAACAACTCTTATTTAGCTGCGCGTCGACATGGCCGGGGAAAAACGTTTTCCGAACGCTCAAGTCGCGTCGAATCTCGTGAAACGCCAAAAAAAAAATGCGGAGGGGGGAGGCGGAAAATTGGAAAAATCCTATTACACAAAACGTTGCGGAAGTGGCTATCGATGTAGATTTGGCACTTGGCGAGTTGTGAGAGCTAAAAGAGCAATAAACGTCGACACGCAAAGCTTAACATTCGGTAAATATTCCCGGAAAGTTTCCCCTCCCCGTCCAAATTTCATACGCGCAGTCGAGGCGAACGCTTTCGAGTTTGAATCGATATTTCTTACACTAGTCTAATAATAGCTCTTGAGTGGAACTTTCCCGAAAATGATCGTGTGTACTGTGCCGTAAAAGTGGCGCAAGTTGTGCGGCAAGTCGGCAGGAAACGCGAGGGTATGATCGCATTATTTCATCGAGTACGTCGATTAAAGCGCACTTCCCTAAATTTATGCGACAGGATGATCGAGTAAGGCGCTTCCTCCCTGACGAATTCAGCGTGTCTACGTGATAAAATTCCGAATCTCGCCTCGGCTCGATGGCAAACGGCGACTATATAAACGTCGGCACTGTTTTAACGCACCGCTACTTGGCAAAAATTGCAATTTGCCTTCGAAATATACGGTATAAATAAACCCCGCGTGCAATCTAGGTGGAATGTAACACGCGGGGCACACAATCCCGACTAAATAATATCGAATGGCGCTGGAAAAACTGCACGGCACTCCCGACGCGTTTCTCTCTCGCGCGTCGATTTTCCGCGATTTTTCGCAAACCGCGAAATTTACGGGCGAGATAATCATCTACGCTCAGCTGGCAACTCACGGGCGTATTTCAGCTTCAATCCCAGCTCCTCGACGATTGTTTTGTCACGATCGGCCCATTCGATGACCGGATCAATCAGAATCGCCACCTTATCGTTGATATCGGCCAGCAGATACGTGTAAGTACTGGACACTGGATCGAAAAGCTGGACACATTGTAAACAGATATACTCGTTACTTTCTGGCAATCGTATAAAATTACACTATCCATATTGTACGCAAGTAACGCATTATTCCTGTTATTTTGACGATAATATTCTCGCGATTTGCTCTCTAAAAGTCAATCAGTGAATTATCACTGAAAACAATGTGGGTAAATTAATAGTTACTTTGTATTATATATTGTTTAAACCTCCACACAGATCGCATTACACCCTCAGAAAGGACTTCTGTTACCGAGACAAAAAATATTCTTGACGCGTATATATTTCTCACAACCTCATTTAGTATAAAAATAAGACAATACCAAAATAAAATCAATCATTCTTATTCTCCTCTGTTGAATTAAGAAAGATTGACTTACTATATTGAGACAAGAGTAACTTATAATATATAAATGTAAGTTTATGTATTCTTGCGTTTAGAATAAATTTTCCCTCCATCTTACAACGCACGAAGTTGGTACCACGATATTAGACAAAAGACGATACTATCATTTTATTCTAGATTTTAGAATGTTTCATTTAAGATCAAAATATTCTTTTCTCTATAATAAATATGACTGGCGCTATATCGATCCTATCTTATGATACATTCAAGTGTAATAACATTGGATTCGGAATTTTTTTCTGTGGGTGTAGGCCTTGCATTTGCGCATAAACGCCTTTATTGCACGGAAAGACCGGCTAAGGCAAAAATAACTAAAATTAAAATGTTGCAAACGTCATACGCAATAATAAAGTCACAGAGGAGATAATGAAGCATCACCGCTTTCGGATAACATTTGCCACGCATGTATTTCGATTCCGAGCAAACGAAATAAAAGTGCGACAGATAAGATAATCAATCGCGGACAAAACAAACTGCGTTCGCATTTCGCAACGTTTAACGACGATTTGTACATTTTGAATCCTATCGCATGTTTAATCGCGTCGACCCTCGTGCGCGACATACGCAGGAGGCGAGGGGACAGTGGAAAATCTAATTCTTTGAAAATACACTAGACTGCGCGCGAAACCATTTTTCGCAAACGAAAAACAAAATGTTTCACTGCATTTTTCCCTCCCCTTCCGATGTTAACGCCGCAACGTTCGCTAATCTTGTCAGTGGTGACTCGTTTTTCGGGGGAGATAATTCGGATGCGCGATAATTTTTGGTTCCAGTCAGATTTCATCCGCGTTTCCATCCGATTTCAACTTGGAGCCTACCGAAAAAAAAAACAACAAAACGCGCGTCGCTTTGAGTACAAATACAATTGCAAACGAACAGACATAACGGCGCGATATGTTTTTTCATCGCAGTTTCTTCATTTTGTACATCAATGCGATCCTACCGCTCGCATATTCATTGCGAAAACCAAGTTATTAACGAATTAAATTCATTTCGTTCGGCCCATTGTCACACGGGTGGCTGTATTTGTCGTAGCTTATCACTTTAATGTTACATTTTGCTGCCGTACAATCTCGTTAAGCCGGAAAGCTAACCGACGTAAAAGTCGTAAAAACAATGGCGAATATTTCGCATTCCATACGTCAAGTTGAACTCAAAACCGATTACTTTTCGACCGGTAAATCAAATTTCCGTTCGAACCGTTTCAAACGTCTGCTGAAATTGTAAATGGAAAAAGCTCCGGCAAAAAATAAAACGCGCGTTCGGTTACGGCTGGCCAAATGCCGATTATAAATTAACAATGCGGATTAAAGAACACGACGTTGAAATCGTCGCGGTAATAATAATACTGAGTTAACAAAAAAGAAGAGCGTACAAATTTGTACGAAACGAATTCGTTAGTGTATTGTCGAAGTTTAAGAAAAGTTCCCCGGCAATTTTGTCAAGAAGAGAAATTTGTTATATATTCGTGAAAAAAAAATCCTCTCCCGGGACGTTTCAGTCAGCCGGAGGTACTTGCACTTTCTACGTCCAAATTTTTACAATCCGAGTAAACTCGCAGACGTAAAGTTCAGCGTTTTCAAGGTTATTCCGAATATCCTCTCAAACGCACACGTGAATGCCAATGTTCTCCCTGACCGCGCCTTTCCACACTTTCCCGCAATCCTTTCTTTTATCCCTCGAAATCCGGGATGCGGAGTCGCTTTGTTTTATATGCAGCAAAGGAAAGGCAACGGGGTTTAGGTACTTTTGTTTAATCGCATTTTTCTTTAGCATCTTACAACGTTTCCCTTTTTCTCGAGACGTCGAGTATATATTTATTTTATTTACAACATGACCAAACGCGCGCTTCGCGCGCGCAGTTTGTAGTTGGGCATTGTATATTTTTAAGAATTTCTATATATGCAACGAAGTAATTGTATGCGCAACGTCAATTTAAAATAAAAAGTAATTTATCACTCACTGATACTGATCATTTGAATAAATAAAATAAAAACACAGAACAGATGCTTTATTTTGCACAAGTAACAATTAAATAACATAAAAATGTAAGACACTTACCTTACGATTTCTCCACCGTTGCCCGATGCCTCCTCGGCCTCCTCCTCCTCCTCTCAGATTTCCTTGTTGCACTTACACAACACTACTCGCGAAAATCATCGATCGCGCGAAATTTCCGGCACTCCCGTACGCGATGTGAAATACCGCGAACACACGAAATATTATTAACTTTTGCGTTATCGGTTTCCAAGACTTTCTGTCATACAAATTACTCAAACTAACAACTTGCATTTTTGATTCGGAAGAATAGGATAAATCACTTTCAAATTGGCGATATAAAACGCAACGCGAGCATCGGAAGCATAATCTGCGGCAAAGAAATAATGTAACAACGTGCAATAAGCGACTTTCTTTATTTCCCGCCCGTTCGAGTTGCGAAGAACGACGGAGCGAAGTCGTACAAATTTCTCTTTTTTCCCGAAAATGGAACAGATTAGACGAAATCGACAGATAATTAAAAGCGCGGTGCGTAAACGAGATGTAACCGCGACAAAGTACCACGGTTTTCATTCGTGTTTTAGATGAGTTGGTCTCGTGAAATATCTAGGTATACGTTGATAAAGAACCGTCGCCTCAACGTACAATTCGTTTCTCTTCGCAAGTTGCAGACACAATTAATCGAGGAACGTTACTTGTTACTGATAAAAGTGCACAAATCAATAGCGTTTTATCCATACATTTACCGCGATCGAGTCTTGGAAACCGATAACGCAAAAGTAATAACACGCACAGAGCGACTCTCGCCACTGCCTGCCGGCTCGACGTTCGGCGAGCGAGTGATACCGCGGCGACCTTCAGGTAAACATTGGCCCGCGTAACGTCGTACGTTACCGCGCCGAGTGAAAAACAACAAAAAAACGTTGAGAATTCGTTGGCCCGCTTAATCGTCATACGATACCGCGCCGAGTGAAAAACAACAAAAAAACCTTGAGAATTCGTTGGCCTGCCTACGCAATGGAAAATTCCGTACTTAATATTTTATTGTACATTACTTTGTTCCGTGACTGTTGCTACGTTTTGCGTATTATTCCGCGGACTTATTGGTATTGATTAAATTAACGATTAATTCTGTTCAATCGAGAAAATGTTTCGAAACGAAAATCGTTGTTACTTAAATTCTAATTACTAAGATTAAAGATTTTACTTCAATAATTGATGCATACAAATATATATTTCTAAATTGCAAATCTTCATTCACTATGAATCTAAAAGAGAAGTGAAGCACACCGCGCTTCGAGAAAACCAATCGACATCGCGGAAAAGAGGCCTCAACTGTTCGATATTAACGACATTCGCGCTGGTAACATCTCTTTTTTAAAAAGGGATTTTCCAAAAAATGGGCCCTCTTGATTTTCTAAGTTTTCCAAACATGTTCCTCGATCTTAAACGTACGGTCGAGCTATGAATTCCGCTTTAAAGAGTCACACGTATCGTCAAATGCGGCCGCCAGATGACGCCAGCGTCATCTGGCGGCCACGTCGAGACGATCGAGCTGGACCTGCGCCGGTTACCCTTCGCGCGGGTGTGTTACCTGGCGAAACAGGAAGTCCCTGGAAAAGGGCACGCGCTCCGTCAGAACGTCCGCCATGGCGTGATTGGCCCGCGACCCGTTGTTTCCTCGCAGAATCGTCGGCGACGCCGCCCGGCAGAGATTGCGGATCATGATCACCTTGCATCCGTTCTAATAAAGCTTCTCTCTCCCTCCTGTCGTCTCGTCCAACGTACCGTTGCGTAGCACCGCGCGTGACTACCGACGATTAACGACGACACGCCGCCGCGAGTCCCCCCCGATTTCGTATCCCCCTCGCCTCGAGTTCTGCAACGTTGCGCAACGCGATTATCTTTTAATATCTTTTTAATCGCATCGGTCCGTCGAGTCACGCCGCGTTAATCGCTGAATCATGAAGACCATTTCTGTCAACGAGGGCAATACGCGGGCAATATCGCGCAGACACGCCTTTTTCAGATAAGGTTGCCCATCTTGAAAAACATGATATAATCACGGTCGGTTCCCTACTACCTTGACCGCCACTTCCGGTTAACACTTGTCAACCACAGACTTTTATATACTGCTAGACCGCTACCTTCGTGCTAAAAAGTGAGACGAGAGTTCCGCCATGTCTTGTTAGATTTAAATAAAGTAGAGGAGAGTCTCCTACATAGACATAGTATATCCACAGTATAA
>NW_011967176.1:383126-429080 GCF_000949405.1 Vollenhovia emeryi
TATACTATGTCTATGGTCTCCTATTACGAGATGGGCTTCTAATATGAGATAGCAGGTTTTCAACAACCAAATTATGGCGTCTCTTAGACACGCACTGCTATCTGGGAAGTTATGGTTTATGAAATTTTAATAAAATAAAAACATTTTTAAGTATTTAAAATTATGTCTTGATTGTACCTGATAATGTACTTGCAACACAATTTACGAATTAAATGTGTTGACTACTGCCTTAGTAGCACAGTGCGTTGGCTAAACATTAGTCCAATACAACCAGTATTGGGTCAATGTTTAACCAATGTTCGATCAATGCACTGTACTAGACTAAGGTAGTATCTCAGAATTAGTAATTGGACATTTATTAGACTAATAACAGTATCTTTTGAAAGATTTTGGATGGATTTTAGTGAAAGTCTAATATTTTCTTTTAATAATGAACGTACATACATTTTGTTAATGAAGAAATATTGTAAATAAAGAAATATTCGTCTAATTCAGTTCCATTTTACATTGGCATTCTTACGCGAATTATGTTTTATTAAATTTCTCGTACGTGTCTATACGATAGAAATTTCATAATTAAGATGTACGTACAATATAAACAAAGTTCATGCATCATATTAAATATTATATCCTATTATAATTCAATTTTTCCTTGCATATATTTTATTTTGATGAAACACGAGAAAAGCACGTATTCTACAAAAATAAAATATACGCAATGAAGTGCAACATTGATCCTTTCTGTTGCATAATTATGACGTTCAGTAAATTATTGTTTGAAAGACTTGACTATTAATCTTCAAGAATGTGACTCAACATCATCTCTAGATACTCCGTGGCCAATGAAACGTTCCGTACAGCATCTTTAGATAAATTCGAGACGGCCTTGAACATAAGGCCCGATTATAAATACCGGCCTAAGATACATTGCTTTTATCTCATTGTCAGTTGCGTAATGTCCGCGTAAACACACACCACGAAATATCCACTCGTCTTCTTGAATTTCCCGGCTGTCACCTCGCGTCATGGCGCCCGTTGCTGCCATTTTATAATCAAGCTGTTCTCCTGCCACTCGAATCTCGCTCTTTCCGGTTCGTATTCTCGCAAAGGTACGTGGTGTTGACGGTTTTATGACGATTTAAGTCATTTTTAGTAAACAATATATGAGAATTTGTAATGCAAAACGTATCGGGTTAACGGCTTTCATGATTCTTTAGCGATTATCGAGATCGGGGAGATTTGGGATATCAATTTGTGTCTCACGTGCGACGTGTGTACATATGTGCTGTTTCACGTGTTAATTGTCTTATCGAGTTAAACTTTCCTTCCAGATGCCGTCTGTCACGCTAAAGGACGTAGAGCAGCAAAAATTTGTGAAGGCCTTTGCAGCCTTCCTAAAAAAGTAAGTAAGAAACGTGTTCCAAGTCTAACCTAACCTAACCTGACTAATACGTCCATGAGTAAAACACATTAAATTGTTCCTATTTATTCTTGCCTTTATCATCTATTAACGTCTCTTCTTTCCTACTCGTCTAATATTATTCAGCCCACCTTTGTAAAAGTTTTTACTTTGTATCTTCACGCTGTACGTTTCTTATGAGAAAAGTTGGCGCGCTGTAGCTCGATGATGCGTCTACCAAGGCCCGGTTTTTCATTTTCTGGTTAACCAGACGTTAGTGGACTCTCTATCTTTTTCTATATTGTTATCTAAGAAGAGACAGGTAGTCGACTAACCTCTGGTCGACGTTTAAGAACATGATAAACCGGGCCTAACTCGACTGGTGCCTTGTAAAATTGTAGAACTGGCAAGATGCGTGTGCCAGAATGGGTGGACATCGTGAAGACGGCGAAATTCAAGGAACTGGCGCCGTACGATCCCGATTGGTACTACATCAGGTGCGCGGCCCTGGTGCGTCACATCTACATTCGCAGCCCGATCGGAGTCGGCGCCGTCACCAAGATCTTCGGCGGGCGCAAACGCAACGGCACCCATCCCAGCCACTTCTGCCGGTCGGCGGGCGGTGTCGCGCGCAAGGCGCTCCAGAGCTTGGAGCAACTGAAGCTGATCGAGAAGGCGCCCCTCGGGGGACGCAAACTCACCAGCCAAGGGCGCAGGGACTTGGATCGGATTGCCGCGCAAGTTAAGGCTAAGAGCAAAAAGCAGCTCAAGCTGCAGGAAATTGTGATGTAATATTCTTTTACGTTTCTGTAATAAAACACTATGATAAATATTTGAACGTTACTTTCTGAATTGTGTCCAATTTTGTGCCACACGATTTCACCGCTGCGATTAGATTTGCCGAGTGGTGCGTAAGAAGAACATAATTTCCATTGTTAAACTCGTACTTTAGTTTATAATAATATTTATCTTATAGACTCAAGTGAGGAGAAATCGTGAACATTAGCGGTATATCGTATTCTGCGCGCAGGTATATAATTTTTACAGCATGCCTACTAGACGGTTTAAGTAAACAAATGAAATATTCGATTATCGCAACGAGACCTAACTCTGTTCTTTTTAGGCTGCTAGTTTAGAGTGCGAAGGGAGAAAGTTAAACTCTGACAGCGTCTTCTATTGAGAAAAACTTGCTTGACCTGGCAGTGCTGAGTGCTTGAAGCATATTTCATAATCGTATCTTAAACGTTTTTTCCAGTAAGAGACACGGTGCGACACGGTGAATCATTTCATCCTTGTTTAACTTCGATAAACGACAAATAACGATTAATACAACGACTAATATTATGAATAAAATATGCTTCGAGCATTCAGTGCTGTTAAGTCGTTCTCAATGGAAGACACTGTGACCTGGTGCAGCCAGTTGAGCTATAAAGCCTTGGCCGGTATTCATAGTCGAGGGGTCAATTCTGTATCTTGCACTATAGTGAAAATGCTAAAGATACAGAATTAACCCCCAGATCTTATATTCGATCTCATATTCATTATATTCAAGACCGTCTTGAATTTATTTAAAGATGCCGTATGAAACATTTCATTGACTACGGAGTATCTAAAGACGATCTTAAGACGGTCTTGAATTTAAGATCTTGTAGTCAATTCTGTATCTTACACTATAGTGAAAATGCTAAAAGTGATTTGCTTTGTCTCTTTCTAACCGTCCCCTTAGAGAGGGACAAAGCCGTACATTTTTAACATTTTCACTATATTGTAAGATACAGAATTGACCCCCTGACTATGAATCCCTTGTGTCCACGATGCTAGAAATCGGCCCAAGATCTCGATCCAACAAATATTTAGCCAATCAACTTGCAATTTTTAGGGCAAAGTTGCTATATTTCTCAGATAGAGATCTCGGACTGATTTCTAGTATCGTAGACCGGCATTCAGAGTCAGGTCTTGTATTCAAGACCATCTTAGGTTTATCTTATGGAACATTTTACTGGCTAGGAGTATCTAAAGATGACCTTAAGGAGATCTGACTATAAATACCGACCGTAGACACAAGGCTTAAGGGGACGCTGGAGTGATTCTGCACTTTTGCACTTAAAATTGTCTGTTTCGTGACGGAAACATTTGTGTAATATACAAATTAAATGGCTTACGTGTACAGAAAGCAGCTTGCTATTCCGGCTAAATTAAAGAACAACATGGCATCACTGAAACTAAGTTTGCAAGTCTAATAAGAAAGAATAGTGAGCAACATATTACATGTACTGTAAGTTGCTCACTATTCTTATTAGACTTGCACACTTAGTTTCAGTGATGCCATGTTGTTCTTTCATTTAGCCGGAATCGCAAGCTGCTTTCGATCTGCACACGTGAGCCATTTAATTTGTACATTACACAAATGTTTCCGTGAACTGACAGTTTCTAGATTAGAAAGGTACAAAAGTGCAGAATCACTCCAGCATCCCCTTAAACGACAAACGTATAAATAGCGAGACGTCCGGATTCCCTCTTCAATTTGCCGCCGTTTCTCTCGTCCCGCCGTCCGGCGCTCGCGTCGCCGCCGTTCGCCGCGACGCCGCGCGGCCGCTACTCGAATCACGCTCGGTGTCCCGCGGGGGCAGGTCGCGCGCGGCGCGCGCGGCGCCCGTCGCCAGCGCCGCCTCAGTGAAACTTGGACCGCAGTCGCGCGTGTCTCGGCGCTGGCGGTACTCGGGCCACCGCGACCGACCGAGGCGGTTAGGGTGCGCGATTAAGGTGCGAGAGGGATCGGAGCGTGCGAAGGTGTGCGCTTCCCGCGCGGACGCGGCTGCGTACAGGGAGCAGCGCGGGTGCCCTCTCCGGCGTCTCGCGTTTCTGTGTGTTCGCGCGCGCTCGCGTCGCTCCAGCGGCAGCCGTCGCCGTCGTCCGTTCGCCGTGGCGCCGCGGCGGTGTGCATGCGCGCATGCACGTATGCGTGGTGACCCGCGCTCCTCGCCGACGAGTGGAACGAGCTCCCGCTGCCTCTGTCGCTGCTGCTGCTGCTGCTGTTGTTGCTGCTACTGCTATGCGTCCTCGCGACGGCTGGTGGCTCGCCGCGGCTACGTCGCGAAAATAATCACGCCGGTCTGTCGCGAGTGCGTCTGTCTCTCTCTCTCATTCTCTTCCGCGCGGAGAGGTGGTAGCTGTCGGACACGCTGCTCGAATCTGCCGTCTGTCCGTCCCGCGCTCCCGCGTTCCCTTGTCATTCATTCCTCTCTTCCGTGCGTGTGTCTGTATCTCTCGCTCGACCCCTGTCACTCCGTGCCGGGACGACGTTCGTACCGTGCGGTTCACGGAAAAGCAACGTACGCGGAGGAGAGGCGGAAAACGTGAGCGGGGTGTCCCCCCCCGCGGAATTAGATGGTGAGAGACGAGTGAAGTGAACGGTGTCCGCGGAGTGTAAGAGTGCGCGCGGTCGCCGGCGACGACGGCGACGACGGCGGCGGACGACGACGACGACGAGGACGAGCGAGGGGGAGTCGCGGTGGCGAGAGGCGATCCGTGCCGAGGGGACAGCCTCGCTCGCAGCTGGGCGCCGCGGCACCCGGGAGGGTGGGGTGGTGACGGCGCGGCGGCCGGACGGAACAACTGACGGAAAACGAGAACGGCCGGAAAGATGCCGGGCCTGATCGCAGTGAGCGAGTTCGTCGAGGAGACGAGGGAGGACTACAACTCGCCCACCACGTCCACGTTCGTCTCGCGAATGCCACAGTGCAGGCAGACCATCACGTCCCTCGAGGAGGTGAGTTTACGTTCCCGTAAACGTCGATGATTCAACTTCAGGCCCCGCCGACGTTCTCGCCCGTCTCTGCCCCAATTTCGCCTTCTCGCGTGCGCGTCTCGCCCCAATTTTTCCGAGCGCCTATTCCGCCGCGCATTACGCACTCGAGCGCTTCATTTCCAGCGACGCTTACCCGGAGTCGCGCCCCCGCTCTTCGCGGGTCTCCCCTTTGTTCCCCTTTGTCCCGCCGCCCCCCCCCCCCTCGCGCCGCACATTTCGTCCTTGCCGCTCGCTTTCGCCGTGTCATGTCGCCGCTAACCGCACCGGGTCGCGCGCGTGCCGCCCGCGCGCGTGGGCGTGTATGTCGCGCGGTACGCGCGCCGGGAAAACGAGCGCCGACAACCTCGGCCGGGCGATCCCGCGGGACGTCGACGACTCGCTAGACGTTACGCGTCGTCTACGATGCGTGGAGTAAGCCTAGAGTAAGGAACGAAATCTACTTTCTTTCTTCCACTTCAGCTCTTACGCTTACTCTCTCTCGGCGAATCAGAACGCCATCGGTCAGTGTTACAAATATCTCGAAAAGTATGCCTGCGTTTCAGCTTTCTTGCACCAAAAGCTGAAGGCCACGGGTTCTCTCTTACTCCACGCACTGTAAGACGACGCATTAAGGCTGGTCTATGCGAGGCCGTAACTGTTAAATTATACCGGAATCGGTAAAAATTGTCCAGTCACCGTTAAAAGTGAGGGGAACAGTTGATTGCAATTGGTTAACTTTTACCGATTCCGGCATACGTTAACGGTCACGGTCTTGCGTAAACCCAGCCTTTAGACCCCGGGGACTTGGATTCTCGAATTCATCCGCGAGAGAAACGTAGGCGCAAATTCGGCTCTCGCGGAAAAGCTGCGAGGCGATTGGCCAAAGTCTGATCTGCAGCGTGGGCTCTTTGCGTCCCGGAAACGTTCTATTTTACACAAGCAACTCGAAACGCTTGGAGAATTCGTCGACGATGTAAGATTGTGCAATATACATAGCGCACAATTTAGCAACTTGCATACATTTTTTAAACGTATCGGCAACAAGCTCGAATATTTCTCGACGCAAAGCGCGTAATGTAAATTTGGTTTAAAAAGCCTGCGATTGCCAATCGACTTGCAACTTTTCTGTAAAAGCGGAACTCCCGTTTTTCTTGTGGATGAATGCAAGAATTGGTCCCAGAACTGCTCTTTTAGGAGAGCCCCGACTCCGGAGGTGAACATTTTACGGGAGGATCAAATGTAGCGTTCGGTTTTTGACCGCATTATTACATATTCAATACTTGGGCATAATACGGCGAAGCACAATGGGCGATGCTGATAGAAATGATAATGTGATACTTGCATAAAACTCAACATGCGCCACTTCGATCCGGACATAAGACACTCTTGCTTCTCGAAAGACGTTATTTGTGTTTCTTTAGCTTCGGGTTAAGCTCTCGATACTCATAAGGTGTATTTGGTTAGCGATTCAAAAGCTTCAAGAGAGAAAATAAAATACGAGCGGGGAACCGCTGACCAAAATCTTGTACGCCAATGCCCACTAATGCCCGGTGGGCCTTACTTCATCTTGTTATCTTACGTTATCTTATTTTATCTTTATAATGCCCCAGCAAGGCCTAATGCCCCCCAAAAATGCCTAGTAATGCCCAGTTATGCCGCAAATCTGTACACTACAATGCCCTCAGCGGTTTGCTCCTCGATAAAATGTGTTTGCTTAGAAAACCTCTAGAAAGTAAAGCCGACCGCACACGATGCTATTTTTCCTGCTGGATCGCTTACGAGAGCCGACCAGGATTTAGCCATAAGTCACCTGACCCAAAACTCTGCCTTGTTTAATTCACGTTTGTCTATTTCTAAAGTAAAGCCTAATCTACAATGTGCTCTCTGCATCTGGAAACATCCTATTTTATATAAACAAATGAAAATGGTAAAAACTTCGTCGACAGTGTACGATTGTGAAATGTACAATTTGACGAATTTGCGCAAAGTTTTTAAACTGTTTTGGAACTCTGTAGAAAATGCTTAAATATGTTCGGGACTATGCGACAACTATTTGTAGAAAGTCAGAACTCTGTTATTTCGGACAGCAAATCACCTTTGTCTCCATGAGGGTATATTTGTAAAGTGATAAAAAAATTTTAAATTATAAAAACTATGTTTTTTCGCCAGAACTCTTTCTTGAGTTATCGTAGAACTCCTCATGCGATAAAAATCCTAGCAGAAATAATTGGGAAATCATCCGGGGACAAAGTGATTTGCAGCGTGAAGTTAGCAAGTCAGTTTGCACTTTTCAATTTTTTGGTCTTAAAAGCCAGAACAATGTGTTTAATGTATCAGGAACTCTAGAACTATTAGAAAGGAAGTCAGAACTCTCTATAATTAGTGATTTTCCACGAAATAAGATGCCAGCTTCACACACACTATGGACATGGCTCAATTTTCTAATGCGAATATTCTTAAAAGTCGCCAGCAGTAATTAACAACATCAGAGATTTCTTTTTATTGACCGTATCTGGCAATTTTAATAATACAGAAAATTTATTGCGAAAAATATTACCTCGGCCAGGGTTTGAACCTGGACTTCCCTACACTCTAGGCGGACGTCTCAACCAATTCGACCACCGAGGCATATGATAACATTAGTCGCTATATAATTATATATAATTATAGCTATATAATTATAGCTACAAAAAAATAAAAATAAAAAGTATAAGTCGATAATAAAAGATGACTCAATTTTGTTTTAAGTAAGGCTCTTTTTTTAGGGTCGGAGCACAAAGCAACGTAATAGCTTACGACAAAGACGTGAGCGTGAACGTAGGTTAGCGCGCAAGCTTTGGCGTGTGTCGCACTCGCCGTCAATTTCATATGACGTTACATTTGCGGCAAAGCTTGTGCGCAATCTACGTTTACGCTCGCGTCTTTGTCGCAGGCCATTACGTTGCTTTGTGCTCTGCTGGCCCTTAGTAGAGCAGAGAACGAGCCCGACATTTTCATTTAGCTTCTGCGCTTTCTGCGTCAGCCGAGACAATAATCTGCCCGTAAGGCTTCGGCTGCCGGCGTGGCGAGTGCACTTAGCGCAATTAGCACGCCCTAACTTTCATTATCACGGGAGCCTACCGAACGTTCCGTCGCCAATGTTGTTTGCACATAATTCGACGTTGCCACCGAATTATTTCTCAATTTTCGTTCGCGTTTAATTGAATCGCGCTCATTTTATCGCGTCAACGATAATTTCCAGATTTTCAGAGGCGGGGAGGAGAATTGCTTATCGTCACCGATTGATCGTTAACACTCCAAACGCGGAGATGATGCTGATGCCGAGGCATTTAGAATCGCGCGGCGCAGCCGACGATGACGCTATTATTACCATCGCACGTGCCTTGAAATCCGATTTCCTCGCCAGGAAACTGGCCGCATTATCGGTTTATACTCCTCGCCGTTCAATGGCTCGCGTTTCTCGCGCTGGCACTGCTACGTCGAGACGTTTCTCGCGCGCGTTTTGACGCAGCCCCGGAAACATTAAGGGAGATAAAGAAGCGTGACGCGCGCGACTCCAAGGCGCGCTAACAGGACAGCTCCGACGTCAAATATGTAAATAGCGATATTCTCCAATACCGAGACCTAGATTCTCGAATTCATCCGCGAGAGAAACTTGGTGCGCAGATTCGGCTCTCGCAAATAAGTTGCGAGTCGACCGGCTCGCATTGGTTCTTAAAGCGACTCCTGCATGAACCGACCAAAGGTAGAAAAAATTTAAGTACGTTGGAGTTGTAAGTTTTATCTATCAGTACGTGAAATTTTAACCCTTTGAAGCACGTTGTTGGTAACCCACGTTGCCACCTCAACTTCTTTACTTTTTGGCCATTTAATTTCTAGTTAACGCATTTAGGTCGAACTTTCGAATTATAAAAATCTGATGACGGATTCGTGATCGGCGACCCCCAAAACCCTCGTATACAAAGTTTCACAAAAAACGGTTCGATAGTAAAATGTATGCTTTAAAGGGTTAAGCCCAGTTGTCAATGAAATGAAAGGGAGAAAAAATGTTAAAGTTATTCTATTTAAGAGAGAGTTTAAATGGCCATTTCCGAAACCATTTTGAGTGTTTCCGATCTAATTCTCGGGTACAATTTTCCCCAGGGTAAGTGCTTTGGGGCGTAAACCCGAATCTAAAAGCGCGGTTCCTGAACTCATTAAAAAAATTGTTGCATCCATTCTGTCCGTCACTGTACCCGCATTTCTCCATGAACCGACGACGTCATCCACGGCCGTTGTTTCGCTGTAGCTCGGCCGGCGCGCGCGATCATCGCTTCGCGTCGACGCTCTCCTAATTTGCGGGCCCGTGAATGACTGCGATACGTATCTCTGTCAAGTGGAATTCGTGCGACGGTAGGCCGCGCGTGATACGCGTGTGCGAAGACGCGGCTCTGCTGTGTAACCGGAATCACGCGGACGCTATAGGCGAGAAGGTACGTCTTATTTTTCCTCCGCGGAACAATGGGGCCTTTTTAATTGGATTTTTAATCGAACGCTTTAAAATGCGGAATGAACTTTCGTGGACAAGAAGATGGAGAACGGGATGAAAATTCCCGGATGAGAACTTTATTTAAAATTAATTGCCGTTATTCGAGTACCCGCGTGTTAATTATCGAAGTAAGTGAGTAATCTCCTTTGGATATGGGCGCTTGTTTTAAGTAGATTGCGTATGATCATGAGTTGATCGACGTTACGTAATACGAAAACGTGATATTAACATTTGGCACTGATCGAAATATCAGGGAGGCCCTTGGAAGGGCAGGGAGAACGAATGTATAAGTTTCCATGATTATTCATGTCATGAACTTAATATTTGTGTTATCCCTCTCGTTCGTGGGGCGTTAAATATTATTTCGTTATTCCACCCGTGTAATAATGCATAATAGAAGATATAATAGAATAATACAGAACTAGCTAAATAATCAGCAATACCTTTTTTGCTCAAGCAAAAAAAATTAAAAGGATATAGAATTTTTATTATCTGTTCTATTGTAGTGAGGATTAATTTTTATCGCCAGTGTGATGGCACCAATTTTCTGTTTTGTAACTAAAATAACAAACTCGTATTTTTACGCAGGTATATGTCGCTCATTTGCCGCAACAATAACATAACTCGAGAAACAAAGTTTTCATAGAAAATTAATTGAATGTTTTGAGTGAAAATTTTGTATGTTATTGTCAAATGCAATTTTTTCATGTAATTGATGTTATTATACCAAATTGTAGAGGGACTGCAATAATATCTAGCTCTTCATTCAACGTATCGAATTCCTATACTACGTTTTTGCAAACAACACTCAAAAGTGACAATTCTTTAGTTTTGTCGTAGCAAATGTGTGATGCATTGTAGATTGAGATGCTAATAGAATGTTTACAAAATTTTTCTTGAGAAAAAATACTAAATTTTCACGTAAGTCAAGTGCACAGAAATGCGCAACTTGTTCAAAATCGGCAATGAAAAGTTACTTTCCATCGCGCGTTCACTGTTATGTGTCGCTAACCCATCGCTTCAAAAATTCCGCATTGTTTCCAGATTTACGTTCAGGATCATAAATTCTTAAAAAGAAAAAAAAAGAAATTTCAACAAACGTAGTTTGCCACCAGCTACGAAATGTGATGAACAAACGTGCGCTAAGAATTATTGATCGAATCAATAGAACCAAGGACACAGCTCTCACAGGATCGTAGATAATAATTTAATGGAGGTTAATTTTCAAGAGCAATTTCGCGACCGTTCTTGTTTAATCGGGTGAACGAGTTACGACTGAAATTACGTTGTATATACCACCACTTCGATATTATTTCCGAAATTGCGGAGGACTGGTTCACGTATTGCCTGGAAACCATCCATTTACTTGATATAAATGTTTTTGCGCAACCGTGCAGAAGCGTGCTCGCAGAGCATAAAATCCGAACTGGGGCTTTTCGAGGAGAGAAAGAGATGGTGAGAGAGAGAGAGAGAGAGAGAGAGAGGGGGGGGGGGAGAAAAACATTCCCGATATCCACGGAGATAATAAGAAACAATAAACGTTGAGAGAGGAAGAGAGCTTCGAGAGAGTCGTCCAGGATTATTTTAAAATAATCTAATCCGACGTGATGCAACTCTCTCGAATTACTTACTTTCTCGAGCACTGTTTTAGCAGTACCTACCTGTTTCTTTTTAACGTATCCTTATTCTAAGTGAATTTTCTAAAAGAGAGAAGAGGAGAGGGAAACAGTCACGTGTAATATTGTTATGTAATCCCGACGTGAAAAAACTTTTTACCGATCCGCGACGAGGCCCGCCTCAGCTCGCCTTGGAGAAACTACATGTCCAATATCCACATCGGAATTTCCGGGTCACTCGTCGCCTCCTCCCTCAGGAGCGGCAAGGCGCAGAGGTGGGCGGAGGGAAGAAGAGGAGAAGATGCACGCCGACGTTCCCGTCTCCTTTAACGATCCGTGGAATTTCCGCGAGGAGAAAATTCCGCCAGGAGCATGCTCGCGCAGAGCCGGCCTCTTCGTCCTCCACCCCGTCCCTCTTCCCCTCGCCGAGAAGCGCGTCTTCGTGCGCGATGACGATTATAACGCGGTAGAACATCTCGACGTTACTGACACGCTGACAGACGGCGACGAGCGTAATCGCCGTGGCGAAGCTTATTTCGCGACGGCGCCGACGACATCTGCGCGACTTTTAACACGCGCCAATTCGTATGCCGGATCTTACCCCTTGCTACGCCTCGCGCTCACGTATACTTCATTCAACGTTGAATGTGATTCATAATTATCTACGTCCGTGTCCTCGATTTTCGACACCCGACTCTCGATATGCAAAACACTTGATTCACAATTATCAACGATCGTGTCTTCAATTTTTGACACTTGACCCTCGATAATATACGCGACCTTAAAATTCAAGACAATCACGTATTATATTATTTGCAATTTTTATTGTCAACGCTGCATAAATCATACGCGTAATAGCGATATATTTGAGGTAAAAAAATGTAAGAAATTGAGACAGGCATATATTTTACTTCGTATTTCTGACAGTTGACTACGAATAAGTTCTTCTCCGTACTCCGGTGACTCGTACACAAAGTAACAATGTTACACGCTCGGTGTTTCACTTTCTCATTTTAATATCACACAATTATGACAAATAAATAAAGTAACGTCAATTTATGAATGAAACTCGTTCATATCTACTCAAGACTACGATGTGGGATATGAAAATTTGAACGTGTATACGATAAATAAATTGTATAAAGCAGGCTTGGGTAAATGCTTGTCCTCTCAATTTCTTACATTTTTTTTAACCCAAATATCTCGCCATTACGCGTATGATTTATTGCAGCGTTGACAGAAAATAAAAATTGCAAATAATATAACACGTGATTGTCTAGAATTTTAAATTGATTTAAGAGCAAAATCATTTAATTTTTACATGACGCACAAGTATTTTATTTGACAAATGATTTTTGTTGCAACAAGGAAACTGAAATAAAATACACGGATTGTTTTAACGAGGTTTTCGAAATTCGATTTCTACAAATCAAGTTTTGAAAACCTCGTTAAAACGATCCGTGTATCTTATTTCGGTTTTCTTTTACCGTGCCTTTCTTCCTCTTTCTCCCCCTACTTTTACTGGTGACGAAAATAGATCGCGACGGGTTCTAAAATAGTAGCGCTCGAATTTCGTACGGACCGGTGTCGTAAGTCCCAAGTGCTAAAGTGGGAAAGTGGGTAACTCGAAGACAGTCAGGGTCAAGAGTACGGGACGTTGCTCGGGCTGGTTCACTAAATTACGTTGTAATTTATGAAAGTAAAAGCGTCCCGATAAAGAACACTTTTCGCTCGCTTTCACTCGCCGAGTGCAAAAAATATGCGCCGCTATTTATTACCTCGTTAGCAGTATTATCATGTAAACCACTTGTTCTCATGTAACACATTATGGAATTGTTATTTCACCTAGAGGAAATTGCAGCGAATGATGGCCTGCGCGAGAAGCTGTTTGTCATTTGAAAAAACAACCGTTTAACTTAATAATGAGACTTTTAAAACATCTTGGCTCTGCACAGAGAATTTTTATCGAGTAAAGAAATGAACTTGCCGGGCTATAAGCACAAATAAAGATGTCGATGACCGAAAACCTGAATACCTCGTCGGGTTCGACGTTAAAAAGTCAAAAGCGCATGACGCGTTTCGAGCGTAAAGTATTTCAAATCGATCACTGTGTATGTAAAATCCGCGTTCTCCCGACGCGAGACACTTGCTAGCGGAGCGCCGGGTTTGGTTTCGTGGTGGTTTCGCAATATTTTTTCCCCCCAATGATTGACGAAAGCGGCGAAGCTGCCTGCATCGCAAATGAGCACATTCTATTAACGCGGCGTGATGTAAGAGTCGTCCGGGCGCTCGGAGGCGTCGAGGAGCTCGACAGGATCTATTACCTCGCATGCATTCGATTATCGGGCGAACGTTAACCGGCTCGTAAGGGCGACATTTTACGTTCGTAAGAGCCAGCCAGACCCTCGGGATCGTAGTTTGGCGAACGATTTAACCCGATGGCGGGGATGTATAATCAATTTCGGTTCAGACGTGAGTACGGGCGAGTTAAACTGCGGAGCAGCATCGAGTATTCGACTGTAACTATAAGCGGATCTATTATTATCCAAATTATTACGTAATAATAGACTACGTAGCGATAATAATAACTGTTACATTGCCTATTGTAATTGCGGGCTTAATCAATAACTGATGACGAATTTTCAAGACATTACTGCACTGAAAAAAATTTCTGGTTGAATATGGACGAATCAGAGAATTCCTTTAGGATTTACCAGAATTCCTGTAATCCTACAGAAATTCTGGTAAATCCTAAAGGAATTCTGGTAAATCCTAAAGGAATTATCTGATTCGTCCATATTCAACCAGAAATTTTTTTCAGTGTGGTCATCATTATCGCTAATAATGACAATATGAACTTATTAATGACAATGATAATGATTCATTTTGCGTGGATACTGATGCGAGATTTTCTGCTTATACGATCTTTTCTTACGAGTTGAGGAGCGCGAAAGCACGTTCAATAAAGCAGAGTGACCAGAACTATGACCTCCATCAAGAATATGTAAGTATAACTAAATAGGCGAATCAGATAAAATTAATTGGATTGAATTCGGCGAATTGAAACGAACCGGGCTCTATTGGGTGGTGTAGATAGGGGCACACCGGGCTAACGAAAAAATTACGATGATTATAATTGTGCTGAAGGGATCGTTGAGATCCGACAGCGGAACAATGTCCGCGAGATATTTTCTGTAACTCACAAAATAGGCTTAAAAGGCCTACTTAATTTTAAATTTATTTAAAAAATGTTCAGTGCTGAGTTATGTACGATTTCAGATTACTTGAAAAGGGTCCAAATCCCGGATCGAAACGTTGTAATTTTTTTTTTAAATAAAAACATTGGCCGGTGTAGGTTGTTTAAAAATTGCACATATTTTCTGTGCATGATTATTGAGTGGAAATATAAAGCTCGAACGTAAGCGCATAGTTTTAAAAGAGAAATCGGAGTTGAATATTTTTTAAGTGGTGTAATTGAGAGAGTATAAAATATGAAAGACCTAAAATATTGAAAAATGCAGGCTTTATGCCAATTCCATTTCGAGTACGAAGCTTGATGTTTTATAGCCGATTTGAATCCGCGCGCGAGATTAGTACGTTGTAGGTAACGCGCGAACCCTTTAATGCGTCGTCTACAATGCGTGGAGTATGCCTGGAGTAAGGAAACAAATTAATTTTCTTTCTTACTCCTACTTCAGCTCTTACGCTTACTCTCGGCAATTCAGGACGCCATCGGCCAGCGTTAAAATATTTACGAAATGATGCCTGTATTTTAGCTTCCTTACACCAAACTCTCTCTCTTGCTCCTTACACCAGGCTTACTCCACGCATTGTAGACGACGCACAAGAAGTAACAGCGTGGATGAGAACGGTCGCTTTTTGAGAGTTTTCAGACGTGGCGATGTTAATTCGAGTCGCGACTGTCATCGACGCGATTGCGTAGCTTGTTTCCTGCCGAAGAACTCCGGCCGACCCAGTTCGTTGTCTGACTTCCGAGCGGGGAATTTTAAGGGTCGTGTAATTATATGGTGCCCGTGAGATCCTGATACGTTTACCCGGCCATTGCTGGTCGAAACAGGGTCGGATTTACAATTTAAAGCCTCAAAAGCGGCTCCGTCGCGGGAAAACTCGACATGAATTAAATATAGAGTCTAATAATGTAATTATTAATAATATAATCGGTCTGCATAACACGCGATGTGTTCAGTAAAAATTGAATTTTAAATTGAATTTTGATTAAAAGAGAGACGCTTTCTTAAAAGTTTCGCCGTTTCGAGATTGAACGTTAAGGGCCGGCCGTTTCTTCTCTGTCTCGTGACACGAACTGCGGCCAGAAATTAATCGCGTGCCGCATTATGATGCTGGCCGATGAAAAATCTTCCTTTCTCTCCGCGACTTTCACCCGGACCGTTGGCATCTCGTTGCAACGCCGCGCGCTTCCTGCGCGCGAATTCCGGAGCGAGATGCGTGCGTTTAGAAATCGCACCCGGGCATCGCGATATTATCAGTCAGTGGCTAAAAACTTAATCATTATTGTGCGAGATCGTTCACCCGGAAGAACGAGCCACGATGGTGAATAACGAATAAATGAAACGCGAAACGCATTGTCGGTTAATGGAAATAACATTGTTTAACTTTCCCGTGGAAATGCGAAAAGAAAGCATTGTGAAAAAAGATACCTGAGAAAACAAATAAGCGCGAAGCAACTGTGCACACGTCGATCTCTCCCCGTATTAATATAAATTTTCCATTGAATATAAATCTTCGCCTTTCAAGATTTACATCAATGTCTGTGTGCTCGATAATCAGAGAATTGTGTTCGCACGTGCAAGCAAAATTTACATAAAAATACGAATATTAATACACTAATTTTAAAAAATATCAAGAATAAAAGGCCAATAATATTGTATTACGAGCGGTAATTTTTACAATATAAAACTTCAGGTATAATAAAGTTAAAAATTACAATGTTTCCCTAATCTGACTTAATTTTAATGTATTGTTGTAAAAATTACCGCTCGTAAAATTGTTGGCCTTTTATCCTTGATATTTGTTGATATTTAATAAAGACGAGCTTGTGTTAATTTTCTTCGTAATTAAAAAAATATAGATTGTTTTATGTCAGGAAATTCAGAGTTCGTCGGAAGATCCGCGTTGAAAGGGTCTGACAGTTTTGCTTCGACAAGCGATACTTATATCGTTCCGCTAGCAGTAAACGTAAAAGATCGCGAAGAACGAGTGTTCGCTTAATATTTGCAGTCTCAGTATCAATATGCTGCGACGACCGAGAGAGAGACGACTATTGAGATCAAATTCAATGGGTTGCGTCCACGTCCGCACGACATCGCCGGAGTAACCCAATGAACGCGAATGCTATACAGGGTGTTCTTCAAGTCATTGGCGGTAGGAGCGTTCCTAGCATCGAAACGAGTACCTCGATAATGGCCGGCGACAGGCTGCTCTCTCGATCGAGGATACCAGTTAAAGTGGACGTTTCTTACGCCGGAAATAATCGAGTGCACTTGGGACCGCAGCCAGGGACTAATCCTGGCTACTCGTGCGAATTTTATCGAGAGAGAATAGCATGTCACAAAATTGTAGTATACATTGTATTAATTGCAGCCATCGGCAAAATTATTAGACACCCTCCTAATTATTACACTGAATCTAATACCTAGGAAAAAAATTTTTTTTTTAATTGTTTAGTAAAGCGTTTATTCCTTCTATGCAGTAAACAACTTTTAAATAATAAAAATCTTAATACACTGGAAATCTAAGGTTACTTTTATACGCACGGGGGGGGGGGGGGAGAGAATTTTCTCTTAAAATTTACCCAGAAAATCATGTAATCGTGGAACAACGTGGCATTTTGAAGACCTTTATGAGAGTTTTTTGAAATTTCGCCATACATTCCACTAGTAAAATGTATGGTAAGATTTCAAAAACTCTCATAAAATTCTTTGAAATGCCGTGTTGTCCCACGATTACATAATTTTCGAGATAAATTTTAAGTAAAAATTCTCTCCGTGCACATATAGTGCGTGTAATTTGGCAAAGCACTTTTCATTCTTTCCGTTTAAAATCAGAACATATGACTTGACCATACGTTATTTCTTGCCATTCGAAAAGATTATTTTTAAACGGCGAGAAATGTGTAAGTGACGTTTATCGAGTCACGCGTCGTCATTTTAAACAGACGAAAGTGTGCAAAAAGTGCTCCGCCAAATTACATATATATACATATATGTGTATAATAAAAGTAGCAGACAGATTTGCAGTATAATGATCAGGAGGGCGCCTAATAATTTTGTCTGTGGCTGCATATTACATTGATCTCGCACGCAAATAAATCGATATCCATTTATACGTCAACGGCAGAGAATATACAGCGAATTCGGTTGCTTGCACTAGTGCGCACTGAGTGCAATTGTTATAATTAAGAATCACCTGAAATATTTCTTAAAATATTTCGTAGCCAGTAAAATGATCTGCATAGCATCTAAATAGACCATTTTTTTTTGCTAAATGCTCTTCGAGCGTGTATTTAAGACAAAGTTAAATATAAAAATTGACTATAAACAGGCCTTAGTAGTGTGCACTCAGTGCGCACTAGTGCAAGCAATCGAATTCGCGCTATTAGCTTGTGAATACTGAATGCATTCCTGTACCGTCTCCGTCAGTAAGTGCATTATTATTTTCACGGAACGCACGAGCGCTTGCACGACCTTCCCTTCTTGATAACGGGAGATACGCGGCGTTGCGTCCCATCGAGAGACGCAACAATGCAATTTCATGCAAATCGCGCCGCGCCCGCGGCGAAAGCGACCGACTTCTTAATCACCGACGTCTGGATTGCTCGTTGTCTTATAATCGCTCTTGCGCCATCGCGTAATACCGGCCGCGCGGTTGTGTTCTTCCCCTCCCGTCCCCCTTTTTTAATCTCTTTTTACGAGCATTTGCGAAACGCACCTGGGCGTCGTTGCGGCGTCGTTTAGAGAGCGATTTCGCGATTTCGCGCGGCGCATAAACGCTTGCAAATCGCGGCGCGTAAATGTCGACGATACGAACGAACGGCCTGTCAAGGCCGGCATGGCTGGGAATTCCTTTCATTCTCTCTCCGCGAGAGCTCTCTCGCCCCGGCGCGGCGCACCTGCGTCTGCTGGCGCGGAAATGTATCGGGAGACGCTCGATACTATTCACAAATCAATATTTTAATGCGATCGTTAACGCGGAAATATGCGCGATCGCGAAACATAACTGACAGATTTGTTGACCAATTTAAAGCCGATCTCTCCGCGGCGAGACTATATTTAGAGTGCTTGGTATTTTTGGTATCCAGCCGAGCGAATGAAGATCTTTTTTTTAATATTTAATTCCGTTCCACTCGAGATGGGTAATTCGAGATAATTGAAGTATGCGATTTTATCGTCTGTTTTCTCTCTTAAAATTCAATTTGCCCCGTTAATTGCAAGTGTTAATCGTGATTGGCGATTAAGAAGAGCGTTAATGAGGATATAAGCGTTTTCTGTAATCGATCTTGGCTCGATCGAGTAATCCGCAAAATATGGTAGAAAATGAGACTTGCTGTATAAATTAGTAATATATCCGGATCTAACGTAGTGAATAATTTCACACTATAAGTGTTCAATTAGTTCAATGTCTATTGATATTATAGAGATGTCTGCGGTACCTATTTATACGGCATCTATTCATACACGGCGATCTATGAAGGTGATTGAACTTGTCTCGCGCCGATTTCTGGAATGATAATTCAATCCGCTACGCTTTCTTGAGGTTGTGTTTAACCATTTACGTTGGAATGCAATGAGCACTCTCGCTCGCTTAACTTCCAGGTTGCAACTTGCAATTCAACACAATGTTGCAGCGAACAGGCCGCGGTTCTAAGATCGACTTAGAAAAGGATTTACGAAGCGTTGGATTCTGTCGTGCTGTTGCACGTAATCGTTAATTCCAGTCACATTAAAAGCGCAGAAAAACGGTCCGGGAAAATACGGATTCGTTAAACGAGGTGCGTTTGTGCTTCGATATTAATTGATGCAAAAGAGCGAGATTTAAGTGAATTTATTACAAACTCGAATTCTATCGTGAAAACTATTGAAACAGTTTCAGTCAGTGACTGGAACAGGAGTTGCAATTTGTGATGATTTTTGTTAATATATTGTACATTTAATAATAAATAAAGTAAGGTCGAGATATATGGCGAAGACTAAACGCCGTTACAATCTCTAATGTGCTATTTATATTTCTTTATGAGAGCAAATGGTAATAAGCGGCGACAAAATTAGCTTCTTCTACTGCTGAAAATTATTTTTCAGAATGACATCTGTTTCTTTTATAATTACCGTTTTAAAGGATCCCGATTACCGCTTCAAATGTAATAAATTACGAGGGAGATAGCGCTCCTCCATGTCAACGAGTGTAGTCACAGGATAACCGGCTTGCGGTTATCGGAACGGAAGGCGATACACATATGGCCCTGCATTCAAAACAGTTCGTCAGCTGTAAACGCCCCTTCGCGCCTTATATGGCGAACGTGGGTAACAAGTCGGGAATACCGAAATCCAAGGACGAAGAGCGAAGTATCGGAGACTACGACAGTACGTTTCCGGCAGGCGCGTTTATACGCGTAGCCTGTTTCATTCAGAACACGCGCGAAATACATTGAAATAAAAAAAAAACACTCACGATTATTGCGAAATCTCACTGTAGCGAGATAAAAATAAACTCTTGAGTTATTAATTAAAATTCAATTAAAATTCAATACTTTGTATATGTCAATTTGTTTATTTGCTAGAGGAGTCTTCGAAGGTGTGGCCACTCTGCATTCATACGATGGTGTGCCAAACCATCGAGTGTAAATCACGTATGGCTTTGGAGTCGTGCTCTTAGCATATTATTATATATTTTTATATATATTATAAATTTGTTGCTCGCAGTTGTACCTTGACAGGTATTAGGACCCTAGTTGGCTGCTAACATTTCTAAAAATTGAACCCTCAGTAAGTGCGTATAACATACTTTTTTTTTCATTAAAAGAAATATATGTTACCAATCTTCATTGAAATTTCTGTGCTGCGCTGGCTGTTTCGATTATTACTTTTATGGATATTGCCGATTAAAATTCAATACTTTCTACACGTAAGATTCGGAAATTGATATCCGAAATGTAATAAAATTTTATTTTATGATCAGAGATTCATTACGGTACATTACAGAGAGATTTTACTGTCCTTCGTGATAAATGCTCTATCATTAAGATACGTCCAATCTATTCCAGATTCCAGGCGACCTACTTCAGCGCTTATTTTTAGCGGCAAGCTATTATGACATTACATTATGCTTTAGAGATATTTTCTTTCGATCACTGCGGACATTGCGCGATTACTCGCTGCATTAATTTTCAAACGTACGTAAACGTTTTGCCTTTTCTCGTAAAAGGGAAAATAATAATGTAAATCGAAGTTTCGAAAGCCGCCCGTGAGATTTCTCTCTTTGCGGCGTGAAAACTGCACACGGCAGAGTTGTCCGTGCGGAAACGCGAAAGATATCCTTCGACAGCGAGAAAACGAAAAGAAACTTATGTGGAACGTGGACCGTGGCGAAGAAGAATGAGGTGCATCTTCCCGGTGCAGCTGCAATCTAATTCTGGCCCCATTGTGCGCGCTGTTTCTTGACAATAGCGCGCCAAGTACACTCGTAGAATGATGAAATCTAATCTCGAAGGGGAGAGGAAGGAAATTTGTCTGTTCGTTTTCCTGCTGTAGTTTTCCGGGTTCATGAGGGAATAAGAGCACCATAAACGTGTTACGCCGCACTAATACAATGGTACTCTTATTCCCTCTTCAACATCGAGGAAAAATCGATGGATAAAAGACCGCTGGAAGTGAACGAACAAATTAAGTTATCAACATTTTAGCCAAAAGTTTAATTCAATAACATATTATGTTATCATCCTAAAGTTTAGTTTAGTAACATTTATGTTACCATATATTTATATGCAGGGAGACTATTACTTTTATTTGGCTGGCTCTTGCCATTTCGCATCTACGACTTTCAATCGTATCGGGGATCGATCGTCGCAGACTCGACGTCGAGCAAAAGTAATCGCGCGAACGCGAGAGAAATCGGGGATAACGCCCTGGCCGTCGTGAATGCGTTATTATAGAATTATAGATTTATCGGAAATCGATGTCATCTCACGTCCGTGTCGCATTGTCCGGAACAGCGTGTGTTCCGGATGGACACAGGCAACAACAACAACAACAGCAGCAGCGGCCTGCTGGTCGTGCCTCTTCGAACGCGCTCCCGGAAGTCATGCGTGATCTTCGCGAAGCACGCAGCCTCGAAGTCTGACCACTTTATGAAAGAAAATTTGGTCGACTCGCAAATTAGGTTGCAGTTCAATCTTGTGTTTTGTGAAAGAAAACTGGGTCATGTGACAAAAATGTACCGCGAGCTCTGAAACACTAATGTACTTCTATATATAAAAAATTGAATATTATATATAAAAATATTATTGGTCTCTCAGTATATATTTATATATCTTTTATGGAAGATATTTAGTCGTCTACGATAATAGTAATATTATTTATTCAAGATATTGCACTTACCGCTTAATACAATTAAATGATCAGTTATGATAATTGAAATTTATCGTAAAATATTATTGAAAAAGGTCAGCAGGAGTGAGAAAATATATTTTGGAAAACCGAGAAAATAAGAGAGAAACTCGATAGCACAAATTAATATTATATTCCGTACATATTTCAACATATTATCAGTACAGGTAAATCAAATGGCAATTTGAAAAATTAAAGTAATTAACACCTTGAATAATTGCGACGTCGGGTAATTCACGGGAATTTCGATTTGAATGCATTAATCTCATCGAGAGCTGCTGTCCTAATATGAATTTCAAATATTCAAATGTATAGCCGAAGGATAATTCCATACAGTTTCGTTCATTACCTGTCGCCTCGGTTACGAAAATGACCGAGTGTCATTGTCTGGATCTCCGAGAAAGCAATACACGTAATTCGGCGTAATGCGATCTCCAGTTCGATCGTTGTCGCACAAAGCTCACGCATATTCAGTCACAGAGAGAAAGCGGTCGTTTAACCGAGCGATTTAACCGTTAACCGAGCGACTTCCATTTTTCTGTGAAATACTTAAAGAAAGAGAGAGAGAGAAAAACAAACAAAAACGCACAAGGACGATGCAATTGTTTGTATTATCTGGTTTATCATTAGATCAATCGCTTCTCTTCCGTCGAAGACGACCGATAACAGTTACGAAGAATCATTTGAACGTTGCAATTAAAGAAGCAGACTTTGACCGTAGAACAAAGTCGCAAAGTTATTAACTTTAATAATACGATATTTTCTAAAGTATTATTAAAGATATCAGGTATAGCCAAGAGAACACTGACGATTTTAATTTTATTTTCTCTGTTTTCCAAAATATATTTTCTCACTCCCGTTGACCTTTTTCAATAATATTTTACGATTAATGTCAATTATCATAACTGATCATTTAATTGTAATAAGCGATAAGTGCAATATTTATTGCGAAAATGAGGTAGTATTTTTCGCAATAAATTTTCTGTATTATTAAAAATGCCAGGCACGGTCAAGAAAACACTGGCGATTTTAATTTTAGTTATTTTGGCTTAGCCGTTCTTTCCGTGCGTCGATCACGTTTACACGCTACACAATATGAAAAATACTATAGGTACATATACAACATATGTTGTGTATTGATAATAATAAAATCTTGAGCACGTAATGCACTCCTTCATTAAAATGTGAGGTATCTAATTTTGACGCGGTATTCGAGATGTACAGCTTTGCCTACACCATTAATGTGACAAACATGTCGCTGATCGATAAGCTGCAAATGGGTCCCGGTCGAATATATCCAGCAATAAAAGAGGCGTAATTCGCGCGCAGCCTCCTCAAAATCGATTCGGGTATATCGCGTAATTGAATGTTAAATTAGGTGCTAACAGGATGATGCACTCCGATGTACATGGGCACGAGAGAGAGAGAGGGATAGAGCCGGCTGTGCCAACATGAAATCGATTTAATTTGCATAGATCTGCAATAAAGTACTTGGGTATTTCGTCCATGAAATCGAATGAATTATTTGTAATATTTGTAACGTGGTATTTTGTACCGAAACAAAAACGTGTTATCGCTCCTTATCGAAACACGACTTCTGAGTTATAAATTAAAAACGTGGAATCGCATTTGTCTCGATCGCACTCGAACGTCTAAAAGTATAATATTAAAATAACGAGGAGTATTCACGTGTGTAAATAACCAGCGAGCTTTAATTCTCATCGGAATTTCCTGCGGTTCGAAGAGTGGCCTATAAATATTGGACTAGTTGACTTAACTTCGGGATATGTTAGCGAGTTTTATCTCGGAGATTGCGGTGAATATGTTTGCACAGAGCATATGGGGAATGTTATCGTTCGAGTATCAGTATTGCGGTTGATTTTATTCTCGTTTTTTCCCGTCGACGTTACTTTAAGCGCAATAAAGTTTGCACGTAATTATTGCAGCAAATTCTACGAGGTATATTGGCGCTGGGCGAATACCGATACGTTTTTGATACCTCAATTTTGATTGCAGCCTCTTCAACGTTTTCGGAATCGAGCTTTGAATCTACTTGCATCTTCTTTAATTGTCCAATATTTTGTAGACATTTCCTTGAAAAGGACCACAATCCGGATGGTCGAAACGTCGGAATAAATTGTTAAATTTTAACCACCTTAGCCAGTTTAACGTCGTCAAACAATTTTTCTTCCTGTTCTTTAATTTTATTGCTATTACTTGCTGTCTTTACCTTTTCGTAATTAACATCGAAACAATTCCCTATCTAAAAAAGGCGTTGCGAGTTCATTGTTGTCGCTTTTCCGCGATGCCGATTGGCTCTCTTGAAACTCGATCGAGTGTCGATCTTGTTGCGAGTCGTTCTCTTCGACTCGCGGTTTTGACAGTTTGTATTTAAGAGGGTTATTTTGACAGTTTATGTTTCGATCTCGTTGCGAGTCGTTCACTTCGACTTGCGGTTTCGACAGTTTGTATTTAAGACGGTTATTTTGACAGTTTATGTAATATAATGTGGAAGAACAATGGCGCGCGCGAAGCACGCGCTTGTGTTGTTCTAGTATGTTAAAATACACAGTTCTATATTGCTTATCTTTAAGAGTTCTATTTCTATTTCTTATCTTTAATATTTTCCCTTGTAATTTTCGCTACGATATCGCTGTTTCAAGTGTATTTCCTCGGTTTTATTAACATAAGTTTAAAGCCGAACGCTATAGTTAGCATTTACACTGCCGGATGGCATTAGTATTACAGCGTTAATCATCCTCAGAAATTGCATGGTAATGCAAATATTCTGGATCGTTCGAGATGCCGCCATTTCCCGTTATTATACGTCGTTATCGCGTTCCCTGAATAATAACGCAATTTACTCATAACTTCTCATGCTTTCCGACATTTTCAACGTTCGTCGAGGAACATGAATGTGTCAAACGTACTTATTAAAGGTAAACAGGAGCTCGGACACGTGTCCACGTGCCAAGTATGTGTCTAGCATTGTGCCAGAAATGTTACAACCCGTGTAATATTTATTTATATACTCTAGAAAGCAAGAAGCCTTTGATATAATTAGAATTTAAAGGAAATAATTTATAACGGAAGGAAATAGTCTTGAAGGAATCCGATAGCTAATAGCTTTGCAAAAATTTACACGAGGTAAATTTTTCGCAAAATTATAAAATTACGATTTTTAACTTGCAAATATTTTTATAATAAATAAAATTCCAATATCCAACTTTTTCATCAAAATTTCATGTCAACTTGCATTCTACCGTTTCTAATTTCTTTAGTTTGCATAAAATTGTATTTTTATTCAACCTCTCCCTATGTGCAAGAAAAATCTGTTTCTTTTTTCTAACGCGATTATATCTCCGACTTTGTATGCGTTCAAGTTACAATCCCTTGCCTCTGTCTTCGGCTTTGCGCGCTGAGTTTTGGTTCCGATACAATGGCCTCTCGCAACTATCCCCACGGCACTTCACCCTCCAAGCCCGCACGCTTCCTCGACAGATTAACTCTTCAACAGAGCGGAAACGCGCGCTTTGACATCGGCAATTTTTTTTTCACGCGAAACAGCGCGAGCGAATTCTTTGAGCGTGTGACTGGAAAATCCGACGTTCGTCTAATAAGCTGTAAAATTTCGAAAAACATTCCTAAGATGATTATTCCAGGAATAAACCTGTGCGTATACACGTATTTACAATTGTAAGTGCGACAAGGAACGTTGTAAGAAGCGATCTTGAAGATTTCTCACGCGGCACAAAATATTTGTTTACTGTTCGAACTTCAGTTCTTTTATTATTATTTACTTATTATTGTACGTATTTTACCTGTGTTCGAAAAGTATGTTAAATAAATTTTTTATTTTCTCATCTTAATGCATTGTCTTCCTTACCTTATATTATACTGAGAAAAAGTCTTTGAAAATTAATTTGTGGCATATAATGTTTATTTCACTGAAAGAAATTAATTTTCAAAGATTTTTTCCTCCGTGTATCTTATGTCACTTTAATGCATGGAATTCCTACATTTCTTTATTAAAAAAAATTTCTTTTAACGAAAGCCACAAATTATTAAATCTGTCAGGATAGTATTTTATCGGTCACATCTTCGTCTCGTTGCGAGCTGCAACTGTGAAAAATACGCTTAGGAGAAATAAAGTCATATAGCGGGCCTGGAAATTTGACATCGGCAAAATGCGACGCGAGAGCCGCGAAATTCGATCCGGCGTGCATTTTTTCCGCCGGCGCGGAACATATTGTCAGTCGTCGCGCTGCGACGCACCATTGTCGAAAGGTGGTGCCGATGCACGGCCATCATGTGCACGCGTGTGCGTACGCGCTTCTCCGCTCCGCCTCGTTCGAGCCTCTGGAATTCGCGGACGCGACGTTCTCGCGCGAGCTATTGCCAGGCAGGCCGCATTCCGGCGGCGATCGGCGAGGCACGTTCGCAAGCGAGAAAACCGCCGCGGGAATCGTTTTCAGGTCGTACCGCAGGTTTATCTACCCGGCAGCGACTCGCAGAACACGAGTCGCGTCACCGTCCGACGTCCGTCGTTATTTTTGCGACGCGCCAGATACACGCGACTCGCCGTAGGCGGCGTCGTTAAGCATTTTTAACGCTCGCGTAATCCCGCGACCGATGATGATGGTGGTGATGATGATGATGATGATCCTGCTGATGCTCTCCGCATCGTCGCGCGTTTCGATCGTATTTCCGCTCGGGCGATGCAATCGCAAATGTCACCTCGACATTCGGCCATAAAATAACGTTTTTATTATTTTAGCAGCGCGCCATTTTATTGCGTATAATGATCCGAGTGCGCGTCCCGGCTGAAAAGCCGAATTGCATATAAAACGTTTACCCCCCGAAAAAAAATTTCTTTGGGATTAAACAAATTTTCCTTGAAGTTTGACCTCACTGGATTTTTTTATTCAATTTGGAAGAAATGATTTCTTTACCTTAACCGAAATTTTATTTGATTAAGACTGAAATTTCTAAGAAAATTCGTATCTATTTCTTTAATCTTGCAAACGTTTTAGTACAAGTGAATAAAAATTTAGTACACAGTTAGAATTTTCTCTTAAAATTTACTAGAAAATTATGGGACGACAAGGCACTTCGGAGAATTTTACTAGTAAAATGTGTACTAACAATAAGTATAACCACTAGTGAAATGTATGGTAAAATGTAAAAAAAAAATTCATAAAATTCTCCGAAATGCCTTGTCGTCCCACGATCTTGAGGATAAATTTTAAGAGAAAATTCTCACCGCGCAGATCTAAAGAAACCTGATTTCAACGTGTCTCATTTCTTTAACCTAAATAAATATCTTTTCTCTGGGTGTAACCGTACGGCGAAACGTGTTCGCCTTCGGTGAATCCCGGTCTCGGGAACAGGGAGTAAGACGCAGGTTTCATTACGCGTGATATTTCCGCATTGCGCCCGCACGAGGAGGAGGAAACTTTTCTCGCGAGGTAGCGGGAAGAGCGTTTAGCACCTACTAAGAAGAACGCGCCGTTGCGCGTACGTGGAACGTGGGGCACGCGACACGATGGGAACGGGAGCCTGGATCATTAATTGCGCTTTGTAAGGCTCGCACAAAGCGGGATCGCGCGCGATTCATCGCCTAACGTACGATATAAGCCGCATGGTACACCGGGGTGAGGCCACGCAAGAAAAGCCGCTTTCCACGACGCGTCGTGCGGCACACGCTGCTTGGCACACATACCCGCGACAACGCAGTTAGAAAGCACACACGAGAATTATGGGTGTAACTCGGAGGAAAGTTCCCCCGGTTACGGGACTTTGCGAAACTTGCAATATCGTCCTCGACTGCGCAATACATTTTTTATTGTGTCGCAACGGCGGACAGTTTCCAAGTTGCTCCTTAATCTCTTCGGCGATTACACGCGCGGAGAATGAATATACCGTGGGTTTTACTCGCGGCTGCTAATTCAATTTGACGGTAGAAACGCAAAGTGGAATACGATATTTTCCATAAGCCTACACGCGGATGTCGGTTGCGTACGGAGAATATTTCTCCTTGTGTTTTTAATTCGAAATTTTTACGTACACACGGAGGATGGGTATCGTCTGCCGGTTTCACGCGCGGTTGCTGATTCAATTCGATGACGGGAACGCAAAGCGGAATCCAATATTTTTCATAAAACACACGAATATCGGTTGCGAACGATATTTCTCGTTGGGTTTTCATTAGAAATTTTATTTCGACTGCCGATCATTTTTATTTAAGAAGCATAGAGTGAAATATCTCACAGGATTCATTTTGAATTGCAGATTTCAGTCAATAAAGCTGAAAAGAAGTGCGAAATGGGAGAAATTCTGTACAAGTAACATCTAATTTCAGAGATATAATTAATAACTATACACAACGCTTATAATAATTAGAGGAAAGTCCTCTATTATGAGATAGGATTCTAATACGAGATAGCAGGTTTTCAATGTCCAAATTCAAGAAAAAAATCTTTTTTCGCACCGATTACACGATCGAACGATCAATTTTCCACTAAAGAGATTTCATTCCAAGATGCAATAAGTCGGTGGAACCAACGCCTATTAATTTTGCTGTAACTCCACTTATCTTACATTAGAAGCCTATCTCATAATAGGGGACACGGTCTAACGATCAATTTTCCATTAAAGAGATTTCATTCCAAGAGCAATAAGTCGGTGGAACCGACGCCTATTAATTTTGCTGTAACTCCACTTATCTTACATTAGGAGCCTATTTCATAACAGGGGACATTCCTCTAACAATACTCATGAAGGAATTTTTGATGAAAGAGGCACAACTACATTGTCACGCTGGGTCACTTCCGGAATATTTTCTCGCCACAACCACGTAAGACTCGGCCACGCAAGGCGATCGATTCCCGAGACATCCCGTCCCAGAGTGTGCCGACCATATGCCGGCTCCTCTGCCAACGGCGCAACCTTAGCGCGTACGTTCGTGCTCATAGTGCGCATTAATTAGCGAGAGAGGCAATTACACACAGCCGGACGCGAGGTTACGCAGGCACGCGGGTGCCATCGTGGCTAATTACTGGCCGGCGAGACGCGTGCCTGTCTTTGATTCGCATGAGAGGGCACTCGGCTTGCCGAACACGAGGCCGAATCGATTTCGGCAATACACGGGGAGAATCTCTTCTCTTAAAATTTACCCTCAAAATCATGTAATCGTGGGACAGCATTTCGAATGAGTTTTTTTTTATTTTACGATACATTCTACTATTAAAATGTATACAAAGTATAATTATAAGTAAAATGCATGGTAAAATTTCAAACAAACTCATGAAATTCTCCGAAATGCTATCTTGTTCCACGATTACATGCTTTTCCGGATAAATTTTGAGAAAAAATTCTTTCCGTGCACGGCCTCAGAAAACGAGCGATTTATTCGCAATTCTACATTAGGCTATTTAATAAAATTACACGTTGTGCTGTCATGTGACAATTTTATAATATTTTTATAAGACGTGTTATCTCATTATTATTATTGTTGTAATAATATTACGGCGCATTCTTTCGATTATTAAAAATTTTACTGTAACCGGCATCACCAAAAAATTATGTAACGTTCCCAAACAATGATTAAGAAATTCCGACGAAACGGTTCGACCGTCTGTGAATCATTCGTTACGCTTGTAAAATGGTATTCAAACGACTAAAGGGATGTCTCGTCTCCTCTCTGCTGAATAAATCACATTTCTGAAATGCCTTCTCGATTAATCAAATTTTTCATTTATCATTACCTATGTACCTATGTACCTTTAAAACTTGATTATTTGTATCGTACGCCTCGTCACGTTGTTACAAGGGGGGAAACCGCCGAGGGCATTGTGTACAAACTTGCGGCATTACTGGGCATTACTAGGCATTTTTTGGCATTAGTTGGGGCATTATAAAGATAAAATAAGGTAAAATAAGATAATAAGATAAAGTAATGCTCACTGGGCATTAGTGGGCATTGGTGTACGAGATTTTGGTCAGCGGTTTCCCCGTCGCGTTGTTATTATAAAATGCAATTCTCTTTATCTTCTTTGGTAAAAAGAAAAAAGCTTTATTCTTTAGACGGAATTTTTTGGGGAACAAATTTCTCAGTGTGGGAACCTCTCTTGTTAAATACACGAGCCTTCCTTGACAATATACTTGCGCGCGAGGCGCGCAGCGTAAGGCCCATATCCCAGAGGCACATACACAGACAATTATCTTCCCGGTTCTCTCGTCCGGTTCCGGGGGGCAGGAAGGGAACGAGGGGGGGAAAAGGAGGGAGACCGCGCGGGCGTGGTGGAGGCGAGAATCCCGATCTCGGCGAAGCCGAGAGTCGTTTTGCTCCATGGGCTCGTGCGCCGCGGCCTTCTCTGAGAGCCTCAAGGACGGCGAAACGCATCGCCGGCTGCCCCGGCCCCGAATGCCGGCCGAGGGGGAGAATCCGGCAAGGCCGACCGGCAGCGTATTCTATTTCTTCGTCGCTCGGATTTTTTTTTTTCGATCGCGTCTGTGCGGACGAAAATAATTGCGTCGGACACGGCGTGCGTCACGTGCGCGCTCCCCGGCTGAGAGTTCGGTGGGAAATTGTTAAATAAAAGGGGCGATTATTAATGGAATATGTATTAAATATTGCGCAATATATTGCGAGAAAATCGAACCCGCTCTCAAACAATCCTAGAAGCCACTTAGAAGACTGCCTTAGAATCTTGATAGACTCCTAATATAAGACAGCGGGTTTTCAGCATCCTATTTCGCTATATCTCTTTCGCAACGATTATAACACACACGATTTAACAACGAATATTCCACTAAACAGATCTCACTTCAAGGGCAATAAATTCATGGTGGAACCAACAGATGATGAACTTGTGTTAGTGGAAACCCCGCTATCTCGTATTAGGAGCCTATCTTATAATAGAGGACCCTCTACATTTCTCATATTTACTTTAATAATTCCGGATTCCGGGTGCGCGGTCTTTAAGATTGGAGAAGCGCGCGCCACGCTGCGTATTCCGGGGTGGAATTCGCATGATGGCAGGGAATATACCGCCCCGCTGTAATGCACATTCGGATCTAATTGCGTCAGCAAATGAACGCGTCAATGATTTCGCGAATCTGTTCATTATGCGTCGCGCATTCAAACTTGTCCGCCGCCGTCGCGCGTTAATCACGGCCGCTTATTAAACTCTTATCGGCATTTGTCGTCGTCGGTCGGCGCTATTTCAGCACAGCATCCCCGTTTTTATTGCTCGTGCGCCGCGCGAATTCCCGGCGCGTCCAGACGCCCTCGATCATCGCGCGGCTCTATCCCTTTCCTTCTTCGCCTCTTTTCTCTCAGCCTCCTTCTCCTCATATATGTTAGATCCTCCTGTTTCGTTCTTTTGCTTTCCGTTCGCGCACAATTTGTTTCGCGCACTGGAGACGTTCGATGTTTGACCGGTTAATAAATATGTTCGAGGTTTCCCCCCTTCCTTTTAAAATTATATTATGCCTCTCTCCGCACCCACACTCTCTAAATCTGAATCAGTGGATAGTCGCTGATTGGCAGTGACTATCCCAATGATTTATCAGCCATGCCACTGATAATCAGCTAAATTCAGCTGGTAAATCAGTGAACTTCGGATGCCGAATGAATCAGCGAAGATATGCTGATTTAATCAGTTAAACGTTTACTTATTGATTAGTGAGTGTACACACAGAGAATTTTCTCTTAAAATTTATCCTTAAAATTATGTAATCGTAGAACATGGCATTTTAAAGATTTTTACGAGCTTTCACTGATTTATTGGATTTTATTTGATTTATTTATTTTTTTGGCCGTGTTTCACTGATTCATTACCGATGCAAGACGTCACTAATTCAGTGACTTTTCCACTGATTCAGATTTAGAGAGCAGACAAAATTTCCGAATCCAATGCTATTACATTTCAATGTATCATAAAATAGGATCAATGTAGCATCATATTTATTATAGAGAAAGGAATATTTTAATCTGAAATGAAAAATTCTAAATTCTAGAATAAAATGATAGTATGTATCGTCTTTTGTCGAATATCGTGGTGTCAATATGGAGGGAAAATTTATTCTAAACGCAAGAATACATAAACTTACATTTATATAAGTTATTCTTGTCTCAATATAGTAAGTCAATCTTTTTTAATTCGATAGAGGGGAATAAGAATTATTGATTTAATTTTGATATTGTCTTATTTTTATACTGAATGAGGTTGTGAGAAACATAAATGCGTCAAGAATATTTTTCGTCTCGGTAACAGAAATCCTTTCTGAGGGTGCGTAGAGAATGTTGTCTATTAATAGACACATTAATATTGTTTATCAATTTTATATCTTGATTTTTGCTAAAGTAGCCCTGCGTGATTCATTCGATATCTCTTGCGAAGGGTGCATCTGCCAACATATGCTGTGGCAAACAAAAATAGACTGTGTGAAGTGTGCGAAAGAGATTATTCGGTCGCCGCGTCGAATCTCTTATTTCTATCTTTCGCACGCCTCACCTTGCTTCTATTTTTTTTTCCACTGAGATCAAGTGCGACGCGACCGTGAGCGCCGATTTGGCCCACAAAGATGCAACGCGACGAGTGATGCGCCGCACGCGAATGCGAGGCAGGTGTGCGATTCAAACATCGCAGTCGAGATAAAGGGTTAAATATATATATATCGTCGGCACTCTCTCACTGTCACGTCAAGTAAATAAACGAACGGCGGCACTTTCGGGCGAACGTCGCTTTAGGACCGCATTTTAGCGCCGGCACGCGATAAAATTACGACCAGTAATCATCTCACGAGCACGACTTTTTCCTGTATCTTTATTCCCTCTATTAGCAAAGCTGATAGGGCGATTCAGAGCACGTGTGGGGAGAGGCTTGAGGCTAACCGGATGTCCGGATTCACGAATCCATGACGGATTTGGGTGAAAGACACAGCCCAGATTTATCACTCCCGCGGAGCGTATATCGTATAAAATTCAAAGGTGTATACATTTGGCATCCAAAGAATCATTTTTCTCTCGTGCCCTACGAGAGCAATCGCGTTTGAAAAATGGCACTGCTGACTAATGGAAATTTCATTAGAAAGAAATTGTTATGTAATTTAACTTGGATTAATTTGCTATGTAATTTAAATATAAAGCCACCGATTAAAATCTCTTGGCGATTTAAATACGTTACTGATGTTGATTCTACGGATATTTGTACTGAATTTTATCAACGAGTGTCTTTAGTTGAATATTTTAAAATTTTGTTGCAATCGTTCTTTAAAACGCATCAACAAAAACTATGGTTTCGCGTACTAAATCAACGAAAAAGTGAAACGTCTCCCACACTTACAATTACATGATATTCCCAGAATATTCATACAAATTAAAATAAATGTTAGATATTTTAAAGTGTGTTTTTTGTTATCGGAGAGATCATTGAATACATTTAACATTTGTGTCGCTCGCACGGTGTACCATTCGCCACGCTTATAAACGCTTATTTAAATGCAGAACCGACCGCATTAACAGTCGGGACGCGCAAAATTTCGTGGACTTCAGGAAATTATCAGCTTGCATATTTCACTGTATTATCACCGCTATTTTTCCTCTTTCAGACCTTGGACTTCGACAGGGATGGTCTCACGAAGCTAAAAAAGGCCATCAAGGCCATCCACAACTCCGGAAACGGTGAGTCGCGCGTCATCGTAAATTTTCGTTATAATCGACGTCTTGGTTTTACGATTGCGCGAACAGCAATTAGTTATCTTTTAGAAGACGGCATTGACGCAGAACGTATAACGAACTATCGTTGGTAACAAATAAAAATGAAATAAGTATAATAAAATTAATATCTCTTACGCGATGCGCATAACTCGACTTCAATTTTAAGGACAGTCTTTAATGGAAAAAATTCTAGAAAAAACTCTAAAAATTCGACTCAGTCTAGTTCGCTCTATCCGTAAATAAGAGGTGAGACGGGTATTACAAAACACTCTGTATATTTTATTTGTTTTATGAAAATAGTTGCGTTTAAATGTCCCATAAGAGACCTCCGAGTATACGCATCGTTAGCTTCGATTGCTCCGATGACTCCGAGGGCGAAACCCTGCTGTATAGATCGCGACCGTTTAAATTATCACCCCAGCACGCTGGACTCGTGCGTATTGAATAGCGTGATTAATACTGATAATAGCGATCGAATGTTATATTAAACATGTCAGCAACGGCTACTACAACCTTTATGCGATAACTATCAATAGTTGACATATCCCCTTTATCTTTCTATGCATGCACGATATTACTAACAGTATTTAATATCTGATCGAGAGAGATATGATTTCGGTAAACAAAACCTGAGTACTCTAACAAACGAAAGACCCTACATATCTCCAAACTTTTCTATACGTTATTTAACCTTTAGAAGCTTATCTTTCGGCCCCAAAGGAGTCGCCTATTTTTCGTAGTATAACACTATAGGATCGGTCTACAATAGACGAAGTAGCCTGGCGTAAGAGGTAAGAGTAGGAGTAAAGAAATAAGTGTTGGTCTACAGTCTTGTTTTAAGTAAGCTGTAAGCTTTAAGCCGTCAGAAATTAACCGATCACAGGCATTTATTCTCCTCACTCTCACCTCTGATTGGTTAATCTCTTACGGCTTAAGACTTACAGCTTACTTAAAGCAAGGTTGTGGACCAACGCTAAAGCATTTCCATTTCTTACTCCTACCTCAGCTCTGACACTCTCGGCGAATTAGAGCGTAGTTCGACGCAGTGCTGCAAATATTTTAAAAAATTATGCCTGTACTTTAGCTGTTACACCGAGGGGTTGGTTATAGTGGCGGTTATAGTGTAACAAAAATTACCCTTGATGCGGATTACCCTTAAATTACCTCAAATTACGCAAGATTACCTAATACTACCTAAAATTACTCCAATATTATCTCATATTACTCGAGATTACCTTAGAATATTAAAAATTGCTCCAAATATATTGGATTACTCAAGATTTCGTTTGAATTGCCGCAGAATTAGCCCTTGTACAAAGATTACCTCAGTGACCGACCCCTTGTTTTACACTGAAAGATAAAGGCTCATATGGCCTTCTTACTTCTTACCGCTTACTTCCAATGTAGACGGTCCTTATAACACGTATATGAAACTCGAAAATATGAAAAAATCGTGAAAGACCTGCCGTCCTCTAAAGCTTACAAATCTCCACATTTGATTTAGTCGAACGTACATCATAGTTCGCAAAAGTTAGACTATAAGTCGATAAAAAAACATCAGGCAGAGAGGCAGGAGACACGCGGAGAGAACTTTGGACTTATGAAACATACGGCGGAGCGCATACCCGCGGCAAGTCCCAAGACAACGGGACGTTCACTTGTCGCGTACGTTTTTCCGGGTCAGCCTGCAGCGAACGTAAAATGCTACGTGCTCTAATTTTACGGGCGTCGGTCCGGATTTTTATTGCCCCACGTACGGGCGAGTCGCGCCGGGTTCAACATCCCGAAGAGTCTGCATAGACACGGACTGAGAAACCCTGAGGTCCGCGCGCGCGGCGCTGACTTTTACGGGTCGGGCTCGCCGCCGGCTTTCCGCCGCTTCTCCATCGGGCAGACAGATCGATTTCTCCGGCGCCCCCTTTGTTTCCTCGACCAGGCCATCCCGCGAGAGTTCTGGCCGGGGGGTTCATACACGCGAGTGTGTCTCGCGTTCTGGAGTCTGCGATCGGCATCTTTACGGCCGCCGTTATATATTGTTCGCGCACCCCGCGAACGAGCGGGCGATCAATAACGCGTCGTTGTCAGCGCCGATATATCGCGCCATTCGCGTAGAAACGTAAGGAACATAGTTATCAGACCGCCTCGTTTTCATTCATATGCGCGATGCACGCGCTGAACGTACGAAATATCGTCGTACAGTCGCTTTGGAATATTTATACTTGGCGTAAACGTCGGCGCTCTCGCCGTTAAAAATCGCGTCGCTTCTTCCGCGTAAACTTTTTTAACGCATCTCCGCTTGTCGGGGCACATAAATGTTGCAGCGCGTGAAACCGTTTTATAAACTCGCGTGCGCGAAACGCGCGCCGGAGTTACGTGACTTTATCGCCGGACTCGGTACGCTATCATTTATCGTGCATGCGTTAGCTTCCTCCGCGCGTGTGTCCAGTACGTGTATTTATTTATAAGTTTCGTAGTTACGAAAGGGTTACCCGTAGGTTGTATAATCTCGCGTCATCCTCAGCCTAGGCTCTCGCTACGAGAATAGCGTGTGAGCGGCACGCGTGTCGCACACACGCATTGTGAATAATATATTATATTGCGTAACGTCACATCGTGCGAGCAATGATTAAAAATACCCGAGTCGACATTTTCGCTCTACGTTGAACCTTTAATTCTTATATAGTAGGACCTAAAACAGTAAAAGAGGTTCAACTGCAAGTACAAAATTTACTCCTTTAAAACTGATAGTGTCGGAAATTTCTACTTTTGCATTAAAGTAGGTCCTTTTAAGTAGGAGCTAAAGTAAATTTTTAGAATTAAACATTCAAGGTAGAAGTAAAAAAATATAATGTCATCAAAGTAGGTTATTGCTGGTCTATGTAGGTGTATAGATCAGCTGAGTAGGTGTAAATTATCCCTAAAGTGTCAAAATAGTACCAAAACTTCGACTCGGGATTGCTTAATAATTTCCAACTTATAGTGACTTAACCCGAGTCGAAGTCTTGGCCCTATGTTGAACCTCTAATTCTATTATATAGTAGGACCTAAGACAGTAAAAGAGGTTGAACTGCAAGTACAAAATTTACTCCTGCTTTAAAACTGATAATGTCGGAAATGTCTACTTTGGCCAATTTAGCATTAAAGTTGGTCCTTTTAAGTAGGAGCTAAAGTAAATGTTTAGAATTAAAGATTCAAGGGAGGAGTAAAAAATATAATGTCATCAAAGTAAACCTACTTTGATGACATTATATTTTTTACTCCTCCCTTGAATCTTTAATTCTAAAGATTATTGCTGGTCTATGTAGGTGTATAGATCAGCTAAGTAGGTGTGAATTATCCTTAAAGTGTCATAAAGCATCAAAATTTCGACTCGGGTATGCCGCACTTTGTACAGGATTGACGTTGATAGACTTTATTCTAAGAGATGTACCACACTAGGTGTCATGTCACACAATGACATTCGTCAACTCTCAGCTGATCGACGGTTGTCCTGCTACAATTTGCGCTCGTCTCCCCTCCACGAATAATACTCGATGTTGTCACGTCAACGTCAATTCCGAATATAATATACATAGCATCACATTCGTCGCTATTTCCTTCCAACTACATTTCGGCAACGCTTATGTCTCAACGTTGCTTCCACGAACAAAGTCGTCGCGTTCAGGGTCAGGTGACCAAATTCGGATCGCAAATTTGATGAGTCGCTGGTAAGCGACATAAAAACGCGTCGATACTTTTATTAATGATATCGACAATATCGCGTAAAGTTGTAAATGTATAAAATCTCATAATAGGGGACTTTCCTCCATTGTCAATGAAGCCGCGGCGAGGGTGCGGCTCGCATTGAGAGAAAATGGTGAGATAACAGCGAGCAAAACGGCAGCGCGTGCCGGCCCGCGCGTTCTCGCGTTCACCGCGAGACTAATGAGAGATTAAAGCGGCGTTTCCTTTCCACGTCGGGTCGATAACGCTCGCATTATTCCGCGAAAGTTGCGTGCTCGTGGCCGCTCCTTCGCTTTCCGCGCGGCAAAGCGTCTTCCGTTGCATCTGGTTTCTGCTCTCGTGCGGACTCTCGAATCCCCCTTGCTCGAGATCGCTTCGAAAAGCTGTACCGCGAATTTACGTTGTACTTCTGCGGACCATCTCGTGCGGCGGCGACTGTCCGTAGATTGCGGGCGAAGCGCTCATTCAAGAGCCGCCCCGTTCGCAAATATTATCTCGGCGCGAGGCAAGCCTGCGCAAACATGCCGGAGATGTTGTTCTTTCTGAATTGGACTTTGAGTTACGGATCTTTCGTGACGCAACGAAAGCAGGTAGTCGCGCGAAATTGCTTCCTCGGGTCGCGAAACGTCGCCGAGGACCGTACAACCACGTGGTAGGCTACTGCCGTAATTGTCGGCAGCCGTGGACGGTCTGTAATTATATCGCGTAATGAGAAGACGCCTCGTGGGAGCCTAGCATTATAAAACTGTCTTTTGATGAGAGAACTTTTATCTCTGTCGTACCCTCTAATTACAAGTGAGCTGTGGCGCGACACGCATGTATAATGTTTCATCAAAATATTGTAGACAATAAACGATGTCGTGTCCGTTTATCTGACTGATCGTTATTTAAGCGTTTATCGTTGATTTAAGATTAACATCTATATATTTCACAAAATGTTATCCCAATTTCTTTGTCATTAGACTGCAAATATTAAATTTACTATATTGTTTATACAAGCGTTAGTGGCTTCGACAAATAAACGTAGTGCAAGTATGTTATTACAATACGATATTGCTAACCGAGAACAATGATATCCATATGAAGAGTTTAATTCAAGTATTTAATTTATATTTGATAATTCTTACAGCCTTGTTTTACAAGTGCCCTGTAAGTTATCGGAGCCGAATGAGAACCGATTCTAATTAATATCTTTACTTGTTGCTAAAAAGTTGCAGAGAAAATCTTTGCCCCTTCGTGAAATCCTTTGAAAAATGATGTTAGAGTTTGGGGAGTAATACTCAGTAATAATCGAATTTTAATTTCTAATAGAAGAAGCTTCGTAAAGTGGCTAATTTAATCCTGAATCAAAAATACTGTCCAGTTCAAAATACTCTGCTCTCTTTCTCTTCAGGTCCATCTGTCACTCGCTTTGCTGATTTTGCTCGTTTATCTTTGTGTTCAGCGCAACCCTTTCCTTACCGTAACCTCTTCATCGCCCACGTCACTAAGGTTCTCTCGTCTTCGCCGTTATGCTTCATTAGCTTGTAATCACGGGAAATCTGCTCTACGCTAATTGTCACCTTATCTACCTCATATTACGTTGCTTATCTCTTAAGACCGTTATTACTGGCCTCTAAAAATAAATCGCAAAAATATCGCGCAACAACACTGCAATCAACGCCTGCAATCAACGTGAGAGAAAATGAAGTAATGAATAACTAATGAATGATTACCCTTTTGTGTTCCTATAAGTATGATTTAGCGTAATTACATACTTTCTTTTAACGAGCACGCGATTGCTACTTGTCTTTAATTGCTATTGTAGTGTAATACAATGATTTTTCAAGCTGTAATTATTTGTCCGTGTCGTCATCTCAATATCTCGTTATCTCAATATCTTTTTTATCGTTCGACCGCGCAAGCGTTAAAAGCTTTCGACGTTACGTCAATTGGCCACGACAAATAAATCTAATTCGACGCCTGAACGTAACAATGCCGGCGAAAAATAAAAAGTCCCACTCAGGACAAAGGATATAAATTACTTGGCGATATTTTCACGGTGGAATAACGAAACATCGTGAACGTCACTCGCACCACTTGCCAGGAATAATAATCGCAGAGCAACGAATCGCTGTCACGCCTGATCTAGACGGGATGTGTTAAACGCCCGCGTTTGTTCACCCGCGGTGCATTGTATTTTTTTACGATCTCCTGACGATCTCTCCCGGGCCATTTTTCACCCACCAATCGACCCCTGAAAATCGCGACTCCATCCGTATCGGACTGGTCAGCATTATTTCCGCGTCGGGTCACAATGGACCACTTTTCTCCCGATATCGTTCCGGCATGTCCGATTTCGCCTCTCGCCTGCGGTTTTTTTCCCGTCTGTTACCCATCCCGCCCCCTCTTTCTCTCTCTTTCTCTCTCTCTCTCTCTGTTTCTTTTCCCTGTCTCCGACCGCTACCTGACGATAGACAGGATGTATCGCTCCGAGTACCCCGGGTGCGAATCGCATGCCGTGACGCGCGTGTTGTCCCTTGGAGACAATGGGCCCACGGGAGCACTCGTGCGCCCCGATATTCTCGTAACTTTCGAGCGGAAATGCCTCGCCGACACAATTAACAGACGGGAACATTGGTATTCAATCGTTCTACAGGAGAACATGGGTACTGTTTCAAAAAAAATTCGGCACCACGAGAAATACAGGGGTATACGTTGTATATGACGTTTGTTAAATATATTAATGATAACTCGCTCAGCGAGAGAGAAAATTTTGCTTTAGCTCCGACTTAAAAGGACCTATTTTAATTGGCAAAAGTAGAAATTTCCGACAATATCAGTTTTTAAGTAGGGGTAAATTTTGTACTTGCAGTTCGATCTCTTTTACTGTCTAAGGTCCTACTGTATGATAGAATTAAAGATTCAACATAGGGCAAAAATTTCGACTCGGGAATTCTCCAAAATACCATGTTGCCCCACGATTACATGATTTTCAGGATAAATTTCAAGAAAAAAATTCTCTCCCCGCGTAGAAGTCGCAACGCACGACTTTACACCCGCTCGTCTCTCTCCGAGATCTGGCGCGCTTTCTCGTGAAAGATGCAATTCCAGATATATCCGCGGCTCGAGCAGTAATACCGCGATCGTGCGACGTCGCGCGATTGAAATATTCAGGGGCAATGCATTAGCGTTTCCGGAGCCGTGAAAAGCTATGGCGCTAGGCCGCGAGAGACCCCGCGTAGCTTCCGAGGGCTCCTCCGCGTAATTTCCCGGGGACGACGACGACGACGATGCGGAAAGTAATGGGGCGCGCGGACCGATAAATTTCGCGGGGAGACTACGAGTGGAGGAAACGCTCACGGGCGCGTGGATAACGCCAGAGGTCCGGCGCGGTGTGTTATGCCCTTCTGATAAATTCACTCGAATGGAACACACTTCTCTCGTGCGCCCCCTTGAAAAGAAAAAGGGCGGCGCACCCACGGAAAAGATTTCCGGGTCCAATAAAAATTCACACTTCGATCTATCATTAAACAGAATCGATACCCGAGCAGAAATTTTAGTAGGATCCTGGTAGGGATCTAATAAGGAGGCCTTAATGCCTGACGAGGCACTCATATACCCTGATAGGGTCCTGATTGCAAATGTAACATCGAGAATTAGAATTGCCTGATCAGGTTTTCTTATCAAGACCTCATTGATACAATCTTGTTTAGATCACCGAGATAAATCTATGTACATGACTTTCGCAGTTAGTTCGCTTGAAAAGGACCGAAACCCATGGTCGAAACGTAGCGAGTCTTGAACATTAAAATTGCCAGATACGGTCAAACAAATTTGAAGTTGTTAATTTTTTAAACTAATTTTTTAAATTATGTTGTATTATAATTTGTATATAGTCATCAAAAGTATATTCAGGTCACTGAAGTTTATTCATGATTCAGACAACTCGCTGTCGGATCATATCGGCTCGCCTCTGTACTAATATACGGGATGATTTTTATTTACGAGAAAGATTAACGCGCGATCGCCACGTCGGGGCAGTAAGTGGTATTAGTACTATATGTTCAAATATATCTTACGAGGGAATCAGGCGCACCGGATCAAGCACATGTCAGGAATTTCTTATTAGGGCTTTCCTTACTTCTTCCCTATCCAGACCCTGACCATACATAAGGCATGCCTGATTTCATTTCTACTCGGGTATAGCGACAATCATATTAATTATTGAGCAAGAAATATATTGATCTCAAATAAAAAATTTTTTATCTAGAGTAATATCTAGAGTAAAATGTGATGTTGGTGCGTGCGTTGTAACACATTGACGGAAGATTTATTCTAAACGCAAGAATAGGGGAAAGTCTATTATGAGATAGCAGGTTTTCAATCACAATCTTCTTTCGCGGCGATTACACAATCTAACAATAAATTTTCCACTAATTAGATATCACTCCAAGGACAATAAAATTCATGGTGGAACCAACAGACGATGCCTATTAATTTAGCAGAAACCCCGCTGTCTCGTATTTTGGAGCCTGTCTCATAATAGGGGACTTTCCTCTATATATAATCTTAAATTTGTATATGTTACCCTTATTTCAATAGTAAACCAATCTTGTTTAATTCGTGAGAATGGAAATTATTAATTTAATTTTAATAATGTTTAATTTTTGTACTACACGAGTTGTGATAAGTTTAAATTATATACGTGAGGAATACTTTTTGTCCTGTTATCAGAAATACTTTTTGAAAGGGCGGAGACTGACTCGAGAGAAGGCGTTTATGTCGCGTCGAAAAGCAACGTCGGAATGCGCAATCGGAAGTTTGATTTTACAGAATCGTAGCGACGCGAGATACACTACCGGCACTCGGCTCGAACGGGAGGGCTTTTAATTCCCTCCGTTGTGTAAACTCCGTTTTACTCTCGCCAGTTTAATGACCAATATCTGTCGGTGTCCTCGGAACTATAATACGTTTCACGTGGAATTTTAAAACAGACGCGATACAGCGCTTCCGTGATCGTGCGTCGCGTTTCAGCGATGAAAGGGACCTTTTTACCATATAATGTAATTGAAAGTTTGAAAAGTTTCATCAACCCGAGGCGAGCGGAGTTCTCGCCGGTTCATCCGCTCTGCTGGATGGACCGCGATTACACTCGTCGCATCGCAGCCGATGAATTGAACGCCACTTCGCGACACACAGGGGACAATACCTTTTATTCCTTCCCTTCCCCTGTGCTTAGTGCATCCTGTTGAGAAGTTTCTCCCGACTAATGAAATTTCTCCCGGGAGGAAGGATGCGGCCCCTTCGGTCGAGCGATAAACGCCTTTCGACGTTGCTTCGAGTCAATCAGATTGCAGTCTCCTCCAATGGGGAAAGAGCGCGGTCGGATATTGAATGGAAGAAAGTTTTGCAACAAGTTGGAAGGGAAATTGAAGCATCGAGACACGAGCGGTACAAAGGATTTGACGACTTTGAAAACTGGCAATGGCATTGTTCTTATTACGGGCTATAGAAGATGTCTTAAAGTGCCGAAATTCACCAAGTATAACCAGAGAATTGTAAAATTCTTTAAAAAAACAATTATTTTTACGCGTTCTACGTTCACTGGAACTGGAAAAACAATCGCGCGAGTTTAATTCGCAAGAGTAAAAGCGGAAAATCATTTTATTGCAAACCTGTAGAGTGTTAAAAGTCGTAAGTAAGCGAGTCTCCGCTAAAAAGTAAATGATATCCTTGCTGGGGGGGAAAAAAAAGCGGAAACCATTCTCTTTCGAACCGGACGCGGAACGTTTTTATTTTCACTTGGTCTCGCGGTCGAGCGAGATTCCATGCTCTCGGTCGTGTACTTACACGCGAGAGCCGATATCGGTCGAGAAACTTTGCAGGAAGCTGGAGGAGGAAAGACAAGAAGAAGAGCGTGAAGCCGGCGAAGAAAGAGCAGAACGCGAGAGATAGGGCGAGGGATTATTGGAATATACAGGGTGTGATTGTAATACCCGCCTCACCTCTTGTTTTCGGATAGAGCGGATTAGACTGATTGTGAGTCGAAAAGTCCTTTACCATTTTGCAATTTTCGCAATAGTCAACGAGTTATTAGTTATTAAAAATCGCTGTCTTAGCCGAGCCTAATTCAAGCTCGCGATGAGATGCGGCCGTCCCGCGATCGGCGCGTTGCTGGGCGCGCGGAGAATTGTTCACGACACACGGCAAGGGCTACGTATAATAAACAACTCGCAGCGCGCTAAGACAGCGACTTTTAATCATTGGTAACTCGTTAACCGTTGCGAAAATTACAAAATGGTAGAGGACTTTTCGACTTATTGTCAGTCTAGTCCGCTCTGTCCGTAAATAAGAGGTGAGGCGGGTATTACATAACACCCTGTAGATTGGAAGAGTAGTAGGTTTCCCCGCGTCCCAAAGTTGCGGCCGGGAGATTCGGGAAGCGGAAGAGAGGAGGAGAATAGGGAAGAAAGAGGAGCGCCGCCTCGACGTTCCGCAGAGCGCAAAACGAGAGATCGCGGACGTTTATCGTGCAGAGATATGCAACCCGCGTTGGGGTGGCGTTAGCCTTGCCAAGGCTGCTCTTCGCGTAATTCGAGGCGTACAAGCGGGGAATGCGGGTATCCGCGCAGTACTCGATGCCTTACAGTCGGGGAAAGAGTTAAATTACTCCCGCCCTTCTTTCTCTCTTTTCCCCTCTCCCGCAGTCCCGCAGGGATGCTGCGGAGGGGAGGGGAGGGGGGGGGAGAGCGCGATTCGGCCGAGGAATTAATTGCGATTGCGGACGTTTAATAGTCTAACAGCGCGGCGGCTTAATCGCAGCCGCTCGCACGAATGTTTGCCGCTGAATTAATATTCAGCGTGATGCCCGAGCGGGAAATTTATGAGCCGCGCGATTCCGAGCGGAGAGTAGCACGCGGCGCGCTTCAGTAATAGCGCGATGTAGTTACGCGTGAAGGGGAATTTGTCCCTCACAGAGAGAGACGCGGGGAAACGATCGCGAGCTCTTCAATGTGCAGAATTGTAGAATAGGTTTGCGTATCTGTTTACATGTTATTCCCCACTATTTTGCGGCAAGACGCACGAATTTTTACGAGTTTTACAAGTAAATAGCGGTTAATTTATTCACGACACTTAAGCAATACGTGTTCTATTTAAATTAACCGGGCCGTTTCTTTTTCCGCAGCTCACGTGGACAACGAGGTGTACTTAGGAAGGGCGTTAGAGAGACTCGGCGACGCCGCTCTGAAGGAACAGGAGCCGGACATAGGCGCGGCGTTTCTCAAATTCGCTGTGGTCACGAAGGAACTGAGCGCCCTCATGAAGACCCTGGTACGTGCCAAACCCTACTAGCGAAATTTGTGCCAACGTATGCGGATCACGAAACGTTCCGTGCTTACCTACCCGATGATTCCTCGCGATGCACGGAATATTCCGCCCCCTGTCGCTTTTAACCGCGTAGCATTTTACGTGACGACGAATAAATTCTGTAAATTAATTAGAACGTGCTAAAAAGGGCTCCGCTAAGAGAGAGAGGTGTCGAAAGATAGCGGCTCAATGATCGCGTCGTAACAAGATATACTTGGAAAACTTGCAAGTGGAACGTTGGCTGGAGCGCAACGTCCGATGATAAGTTCTTTAAAATCGCAACCGTGCGCTCGATGGCACGCTTCGTCCGACGTGTCTCAACTTTTACAATTCACCGGACGCGGATGTGTTGAAACGGCGTCCGTAAACGCGTCCTCGATGCGGCGTGCACGCGTTATTGGAAAAATCTCTTCACGGTCCATCGTCACCGGCGGCGGCAACGACCTACGTAGACCTGGCGTAGTACGGCTCTTCCGCTAGCGTACGCGCAAGAATAGAATTTCTAAGCCAGCGACGATCAATATGAAACGCGTGCACCGGCGTGCGCGACGAAATAAAATTTCGCGCCCGCTGCGGAGGCTGTCGATCGCGCGGGGCTCTCGCGATTAAGTCGATCGAGAATGAGTCGCGGATCGACGACCGCGTCTCCTCGACCGGGGACACGTGCGTGCCGTCCAGAGAAGCGAATGGTTCCGCTGGAACGATCTTCCATCTCGTCGGACGGCACCTCTTGAATCGCGATTGAATAGTAATAGCGCGTATCGGGTATTTGGGTCACGATGAATACAAGATAAATGTAAATTCGTGCGAAGACAGACTCTCCGACTCCCTACGCTCTTCGTTCGACGCCCAACTAACTTTCAGCCATCGAACGTACGAATCTTTTACGAATTTTACCCCGCGTAACTAAAAATTGCAATTAGCTATTCTATCTATATCCAAGATTTTTAAGTAATACTCGAGGGCTTGGTAACTGGCGGTTATAGTGTACAAAAATTACCCTTGATACGGATTACCCTTAAATTACCTCAGATGACTCAAGTTTACCTAATACTGCCTCAAATTAGTCCAGATAATCCAATAATATTTTATATTACTCAAGATTACCTTAGAATATTTAAAATTACCCCAAATATATTGGATTACCCAAGATTTCCTTTGCGCTGTTTGAATTACCTAGCCCAGT